>NW_007728029.1:33069-62053 GCF_000696425.1 Galeopterus variegatus | reverse complement strand
AAGGAAGGAAGGAAGGAAGAAAGAAAGAAAGAAAGAAAGAAAGAAAGAAAGAAAGAAAGAGGAGNAAAGAAAGAAAAAGAAAGAAAGAAAGAAAGAAAGAAAAAGAAAGAAAGAAAGAAAGAAAGAGGAAGGAAGGAAGAAAGAAAGAGAAAGGAAAAAGACTATGAATATTAGGTTGCCTCATTCTATAAAGATAAAAACTGAGCTCACACATACTCCAGGATTACAATTTAGTTAATCCCAGTAAGCACTGATTTTATCTACTGGCTGCTCACACTGCAAAAAATTAGATTGGGGAGAGGACTGTATTTTGTAGCCAGTTAAATTCAGACATGAAGAGTTTTATGGAACATATGTCCTCAAAAGTTCATGTTGTACAAGAAAGCAGGTAAAAGTCAAAAGTAATGGATTTTTGTCTTTTCATTATTTTTTAAATTTTCAGGACACTGGATGGTAGGAAAGGCTGAAGTCCCCATACCCTACTCATGTGTTAACTACTTTGGATCTAGAATCTGGTCCTCTGCCCACTACCTGCTGCCAAGCCCCACCAGCACCATCCCTTTCTACTCTGATTCCGCCTGGTGATTGCCATTGGTATTGTCCAGGCTCACCTATTCCACCCTAGGGCATCTGTCTAGGCCCAGCTCCTGTACTAGCTCATTGCAGCGTGCTCTGTCTGACAGCACTGGGACTCTTCTTTCCAGAAATTAAAGGGATGGGGAAGAAGTTCACATGAAGGTTGCTGACAGCCCACAATGCAACCAAGAGGGCAAACAATCCATAGCCTGCAATACCTGAGGACAGGTAGGGAGGAAAAACCACAAAGTTATACCAAGAAATAGATACACATCCTAAAAGTTCCTCCAAGCTTCTTATGGCATTCTCTGGAAACAAAGTTATGGGTGACCAAGTGTCTCTATGGATGTATTCTTTCCAACAATGTCATGGAACTGTTGTTAAGTCAAGGACACATGCCATTGGAGTATAATCATGGTGCAGCAATTTCATTAGAAACAGTGGCTTTTAGAGCAATATCACTTCTGCGTATAAATCCGAAGAAACTGAAGTCAGTATTACAAAAAGACACTATTCACAATAGCCAAGATGTGGAATCAACCTAAATATCCATCATCAGGTGAATGGATAAAGATAAATATGGCATATGTACACAATGGAATACTATTCAGCCTTAAAAAGAAGAAATTTTGTTATTCATGACATGGATGAACTTGGAAAACAATACACTAAGTGAAATAAGCCAAGCACAGAAAGACAAATACTGCACCATGTCACCTGTATGTAGAGTCTATAAAAGCTGAACTCATAGAAACAGAGAGTAGAATGGTGGTTATCAGGGGCTGGGGGAGGGGGGTGGATGGGGAAAAAGGAGATGTTGGTCACAGGGTACAAAATTAGACAAGAGGAATAAGCTTTAGTGATCTATTTCACAGAATGTTGACTATAATAAAAAATAATGCATTGCATATTTTTAAAATGCTAAAAGAGTAGATGTTAAATGTTTTCAACATGAAAAAATAAGTATATGAAGTAACAGTTTGGTTACTTGATTTAATCATTCACAATGTAGATATGTCAAAATATCACATTCTGGGCCGGCCCGGTGGCGCACTGCTACAGTGCACCACTTGGGAGCGCGGCGGCGCTCCTGCCGAGGGTTCGGATCCCACATACAGACCAGCCGCTCACTGGCTGAGCGAGGTGCGGGCACATCACCGGGGGTTGCGATCCCGTTGCCGGTCCCGGTCCGGTGCGGGCGTGACACTGAGGGTTGCGATCCGTTGCCGGTCACGAAAAAAGACAAAAAAGGAAAAAATATATATATATATATATCACATTCTACTCCATTTACATACACAATTATTACTTGTCAATTACAAATGAAATTTTTTAAAAAAGAAATAGTGGCATTCAGGAAAAATATTCTATTGACTATGGTTTCCTCTGAGTCCCCAGATCTGATTGATAGTATCATAAATAAAGAGGATTTTTCCCCTTAGAATTTCCTTCTTCTAATTAAATCCATCATAACATCAGCACACAGAGAGGAGAGTGGAGGAGAACAGGATTTGTTCCCAAGAACAAAAGCTGCAGGACGGTCTTGGGCTTGACACAGGGCCAGGAGGATCTGACATGGGCGTCATCATGAGATGCTCTGTGTTTCTACACCTGAACTTCACCTGCACACACAGCCTGGCTGAAATCACCCATCAGTGACTCTCCGCGCACCTACAAAGTCTGTCCTACAGAAATGTCCTCCAAGAGAGTCCCTTTGCTTGGTCTTGTGCATTGTTCGTCAGTGCCACTGTGTCAGATGCAGACCCACAAATGTGACGAGACCCCCAGAGGGATCCAACAGGTGTCAAGAGGCTCTTATCAGGGGCCAAGTGCCTCATCTTTGGACTCCCAGGGCACCCTGTCAACTCCTGTTTACATGTGCCACATCATTCGGATAGTGTCTTGAGCTGACCCTAGAAGCCAGTATTCCCCAATTGTCCTTCACCCCATTAACCAATGGGACTAAAAGCCAGGACTGTGCTCCACGGGGCTGCTATTCCCCTGCTAGTGTGGAAATCAGGAATGTCCTGAAAACATTTGCCCAGTCCTTACTACTGCTCCTACATGAACCCCAGGGACCCACAAGATGGGCATGTCGTGAGAAATTTAAGGTCCCTTTGTCATTGCCCTCAGAAGGCTTGGAAATGAATAAAAACCAGCTATTACTTCAGTTAAGTTTTCACAAAGCTACTTCATATAGTAGGTTCAGAATTTACTCTTTTTTTTAATTCCACCCCAAATTGTGCTCAGTTATTATATTAGAAAAGATGAGATTGGCTATGTTGAAGTAACCAGAAAAGTTGCAAAATTTCCATGGCTGAACACAACGAGAAAGTACTTGCCTTTCAGGTGAACTTTGCCGTGAGTGGGGCAGAGACCCAGGGCTGCTGTTCTCCACGGGGTCACTCAGCAGTCTGCAGCGCTTCAGTCTGGTTGCTCCACCAGCACAGCACAGGACCCCATATCCTTGGACGATGGATGACAGAAAAGCTCAAGGGTCATGAGTCGGCCAGGAAGAGATGCATGTCACCGCGGTTGGAGGCAGTCACATGCCCTGCCTAACTGCAGGGGGCTGGGAAATACAGTCTTCTGTGAGCCCAGGAAGGAGAGAATTGGATATTGATAAGAAGTGGTATTGGCTACGATGACCATGTGGCCCGGCCAAGCTCCCAGACATTGACATCACCCAAGTAACACATGCCCACTTGTGTGTAGCCACCCATAACATCTAACACAGTGAAAACCCTCCTATTGAAAAGCCCAGGTCCTGTTCCCATGAAGCATTTAAGATTCCTAAAATGAACCATCCCTCCCACAAATGTCTTACGTCTCCCATTTTCTTTAGTTCGTTTATTTGTTTCAGCCTAAGGTATATTGCTCAGATCTCTGGGTAGAGTCTGAGTTCTTTCTGCAGCAGCTATAGCCCCAGGAACTGATGTATAAATCAGACTCTGAATTTAAATTACTTCAATTCCAAGTCTTCTGTGCACTAATGTCAGAGCCCTCTGATTAGAACAGTGTGATGCCGCTGACCTCAAGACCATTAATGCAAACCCCTTAGATTTTCCAGCCTAAAATTAAAACAGTGCTTAGATGATTGAAAAAATGCAACACCACAAATTAGGGAGATCCTTTCCTTCCCTTCCTGAGTATGCTGTAAGTTTCATATCTGAACTTTCAGATGCTTCAAGAGGTTTGCCAAGCACCACGGTCACTACAGAAACAGAGTTTTGGTGGTGACTTAGCAATGATGCAGTAACAGCAGGATGGGAAAACAGAGTGAAAGGCTATTGCTTCCATATTCTGGGCTGGGTTCATCAGTATCACACCCCGTCAGGCCCACTGCTAGGAGACAAGAGTGATCCACGCTACAGACTGAGGAACAGACGTATTCAGTAAGATTTCATGAGAAGCCTCAGGGAATAGTGGAATAATCTCTCCAAAAAACATTGATCACACCTGACCCCTTTCCTTGCTGCACTGAGAAAAGGATGGTGGCTCCTCCTGCAGAACCCGCTATTTTCCACTCTCCTGTGGTCTCCTTCACAGCTGTTTCCGCAGGAGATGATGCCTTGGAGCTTTTTGAAATGCTAGATTATTGCTGTAAAATGTAATGCAATACAAGGACAGATCAAATTTATGGAATGTCTTTTATGAGAATATCCCAAAGGGCTCCATATAATGGCTATAAAATTGTGAAACACCTTGTGGAACAGATTTAATTTTTAAAGCAGCTGAAAATATCTATTAATGATTTACCATCATTATTCCTCATCAGAGGTCTTTAGGAATACTAATAAAATGACTCTACCTACAATTATTTCCATCCGAGTGTTTCTTTGTGGAATTCAGTCTGATCTTACAGCATGTAATTGGCCAATCAAAATAATGTTCTGGAGGGGGAAAAGGTGGAATTGTTTCAGCTGCAGAGCCATCCAATTCTGTCACTCATTTCCTACTGGTTCCTTCACGACCTGATCACCTTCCCCTGCTCTGCTCGGCTCTGACTTGCTCACATTTATGCACTGCCTGAACGACATTAGGGTAACATAAATTGGATGGAAATTAGTGCACACTTGGGTTCTTGCTAGACAAGGCAGGTGGGTCTAGGACTATCATGTAATTTGCCAGATCCAAATCACATTTGGTCTTTAATATCCAGTTCAAGTCCCCATCTTTACCTAGCAGAACTCACATCTGCCTCCCTATCATGCCTTCCAACCCTCCCCCACAACCAGTTTTCACTGCCATGCAATTTAGGAATCTTTGACATCATGCCCAGCTCAAGGGAGAAGCTTGGAGTGGCCTCTCAATCCATTGATAGCATCTCCCTGGCCAGAGTACTGGGCACCTAACGCAGGCCTAGACTATCAGCACACAGCATTTCCCCACCGCAGTCTCTGATTCAGGTGTGATCCTGAACATGCTCAATGAAGCATTTTGCCCTAATTGCTCCCAGCAGCTATTTTGTATCCATGAGGCAAGTCAATCCAAGGACAGAATGTCCCTCAGAGGGAGGCAAAGCTAAAACAATCACAGAGATGGAGAGAAATCTCATTGAACTATGCCTAAAATCCAATCTGCTTCTACATTTTTTCCCAGCTACATGGCACAGTAAATCAATTAAACTATTCAAATGAGTCAAAGTTGAATGACCTATTATTTCTGTCCACAGAGTTCTCTGAAGCTTCTTCCCCAGTGCATGATGCAATGCTGGACACGCGGGCAACTGAAAAAAGGGAAAGTCACGGGAGAGTGGGTGTAATCCCACGGTTGTATGACAGATCCTTTCCTGTGTGCCACTCAGAGTACATGGCACAGTAAATCAATTAAACTATTCAAATGAGTCAAAGTTGAATGACCTATTATTTGTGACTACAGAGTTCTCTGAAGCTTCTTCCCCAGTGCATGATGCAATGCTGGACACACGGGCAACTGAAAAAAGGGAAAGTCACGGGAGAGTGGGTGTAATCCCACGGTTGTATGACAGATCCTTTCCTGTGTGCCACTCAGAGTAGCCAAATGCCCAGCGTCCTTTAGGACACTGGACAACTCAGGCCCAGTTGAGGCGTTGTGTCCAAGGGATCCAATATGATAAACAGGACACAGAATCAGGATATTTTCATTAGTGGCAACATTTTAAGGTTAAACAGATGATTTTTAGTGTAATTTCAGATTTTCTGCATGGACTCCAGCCAACAAATCGATCACCCCAGACAGATTGGACATTGGACCCAAGAGAGTAAGGAAAATTCCAGCACCCACTTGCTGGTGGGAAGGAGGTCCTGTGATCCCGCTTGCCTTGGACAGCGTTTGCTCCAAAACGACAGGGGGCCGAGCCTCCGGATGATGCATTTGTGCCCACAGCCGGCCAGTCGTGGAGAGGGCAGGGGCTCACGCTCTGGAGAGCCCAGTTCAACAAGCACTAATTGTAGAACACAGAAAGGAGCGGGGCGCCACGTCCATCCCTGACAAATTCATTATTGGGTTTCTGGGCAAAAAAGAGGAGAAAAAACAGAGGGAGACAGATCACCGTGCCCCCTTCCTTCGGTGCATAACAAAATCAGTAAATAAAAACCAGGAATGTGGAATAAGTAAAATCAGCCGAAGAGTGGAAAAAAGGAAGGGTCATACTTCATGCCATAAGCCTCAAAAAATGACATCTAAGGGGAGAAAAAAGAAATAATACCCTAGGTAGCAAAATAAAAGTTCCATGAGTGGCTCCAGCTGGAAAAGGACTGAACAATAACACATATCGGTTATGTTCAACCAGACACACGAACGGTGTAGAAAAAGAAGGTCCGTGTAGGGGTTAGATCACATGTCGCCGTGGGAGCTGGGCGGCAGCCCCGGAAGCCCATTGCCCCTGACCTGCTGCGGGGCCTGAAGTCAGCCCATCACGAAGGAAAGGTGGACAGAGTGGGGCCAGAGCAGCCTGGAACTGTGTCTGTCTCTCGCCACTTCTCACCACAATGACACGGTGGCCTGCAGGAAGGGCTTCCCATGAGCTGGCCCAGGATGCCCAGGGCTGAAGGGGACCCAGCAGTAGGAGAGCCAGGTGACAGGCACGAGCTCCAACTGCACCTGCCTGCGATGACCTTCAGAACGTGGAGGTGGCCGCCCTGCACGTCCACCTTCCCCATCTCTCAGATGGCTCTTCTGGCTGGTCCTGACACCCAACTCATGAGGACGAGGTCAGGGGAATGTAGTTCCACCATAAGAAAATTGATGTATTCTGAACAAAAAGAACTCAACACAGAAATGATAATGACATGGCAAGATTAAAAGGGAACAGCAAGCTAAGAAAAAAGACACAGGGCCAGAACACCATCTCAGCCCCGGGCAAGAAGTTCCTCAAGACAAGAAGTAGCACCATGCCTGCTCTCAAGCTCTTCAGTATCCCCCAAAACGCCTGGCACAGAGAGCTGCTCATGAGTAGGTGGTCACACTGGGTCACCCCCTCTCAATGGGGCGTCATGACAGGCACCCTGTTTCCTACCCTCCCTCCATATGTGTCCTGTTGGCCTCTCCAAAAGGTAGCCCTGCAGGGCAAGGCCACTGCCACATGGACACCTGTATCACCCCACCCACACCTTCACCATCCCTCATCCTAGACCTATTTGTCATCATCAGGCAAGTGCTTTTGGGGTCACCGAGTAGAATGCTATAGGGCAAAGGACAGTCTCCACCACCGTGCAGAGTGCTTAGTGAGCAGACTTTACTGGGGACAGTCCAGCGTCGGCAAGAAGAGAAGCGAGTCGTTGTCAGAGAGTTCTGCCTCCCATTGCTCTCCCTCCTCACAGGACAAGTGCAGGAGCTGCTTGGTCACTGGGGTTACAGACAGAGACTGGGAGCAGGCGTCTGTGAGGACAGCCACCTGCTTACAGAGTCTGTCCTGGAAAATCAGCAGTCCCACCGCTGAAAACACTGGAGCTCAGGAGAATTGCATCCCCTCTTCCTGGGAAAAGGGAGCCACTGGTTTTGCAAGAAGCTGAGCAAGAGAGCAATCCCCCTGCCCACTGGGAGAAGTGGGGAGCCCTGGTCACAGCACGCCAGAGTCACTTCTGGATAATCCCGTTTATCACACCGACAGTAGCGTGCCTTCAGGTCGTAGGCTGGGTGGGGAAATGCCTGAGAAGGGTGAGTGAGGCCAGGCAGAGCTACTGCAGGAAGGACTGGGCACCAGGCTGAGGTCCAGAGCAGGAGACCACTAGGCAAGACACACAGTGCCAGACTGCGGGCTGACACGCTTGGGCACAGAGTACGGCCCAGGAGCAGGAGCCCTGGGTCATAACCAGCGATCTCCCGTCTCCTGAGGAGGCACAGATAGGCCTTGGCTCTACCAGTCGGCTGTGACCACAGTGCCCAGTCCTGTGCCTATGCCACACGCAGATGCTGCCCATCCTGTGGGCATCCTATGGCTACTGAGCCCCCTCCTGTGCCTGCTGCCTGCTCACAGACGTTCTTAATACTCACTAGCTCATGCCTCTGTCTCCAAATACCCTCCTCCTTCTGCCTATGGGACACCCCATTCTTCCTGGGGGCTCTCCTGTCCTATTGCCCCCACAATAGTGGGCCATTCTCCGGATAGTGTGTCCTGCCTGCTGGATCCCTCCTGCCTCCTGCAATTTGACCCACCCCATCAACAGGTCTGCCCAGGCAAGAATCAATCCCACCTCCAGTTAAACAGGCGCTATCTATTTATGACAATGCCCCGATAGTCATGATTTTCGAGCAGTCAGACACAGAGAAAATTGGCTCCTTCTCGAGAAATAAGCCCAAGACACATGGCCTGTCCTAAACTCATAAGGACTCCTGGCTGCTCTATCAGCTCCTGCAGTCTCCGGATGGAACCCTTTGCTCACGCAGATCCAAGGTGTTGAGGAAGACCCCAGAGAAGAAGGCAGGGGACCCACATTATAGTGCCCGCTTTGACCCTGACCTGCCTTTGACAAGAGAGCGCCCTTCACCCCGCTCGGCTCTGGAGCTCTCGGATTCCACAGGTCTCTGCTCTCCAGAGGAAAGACCCCGGCCAGCCTAGCGCAGGCCTCCTCCTCATCCGCAGGGTCCCACTGTCGTGGCTCTGCTTTTCACAGTAGCCATAAATACAGCACATGGGACCAGCACTGCCTGGAGCCCTGATCGCCGAGGAGCATTTTCTCCGTCACATTTCTGCATTGCCCTTTTCCTTCTCTCCGGTTCATCATCCCGTAACTTTCCTTGGCACACCACTCCCTGGACAGTCTCCAGTAAAATGTCAGAGCCGCTTGCTGCTCAAAACCCGTGTATCCTATTTGATAGATGCCGAGCAGAGAACACTGCAATAGAAAGTGCCCGGCTCTCGTGGCCACTTCCTCTCCATCTGCTCGTCCTCCAGTGTTTCAATCTCTGTTTCGAGAGGTGAGAAAAGGGTTTTTTGTTGTGGTGGTGGTTTTTGAAAAAGGCAGTGCTAATTCTAGAGACAAGAGACCTGGGTTCTCCGCAGTGCTCTGCCTGAAACTTGCTGTGTGACCTCGAGCTAGTTAGTTAACCTCTCTGGTTCTCATATCTGTAAAGTCTGGTTTGGAGTGGGATTCTTTCTAAACTCCCTTCTGGCTTTTACATTCAATAATTTAAGGGTTGCAAAGCCCCAGAAGGTTTAATCATTTTTGACTGATCTCATTAATACAAATGAAGGAAAAGACTCAGGCATTTTAAGAAAAGCACCCAAGAAACCGGAGCACGGCTATCCTCCGGTGATGAGTTTGGAGATCCCAGGAAGGGAAAAGCTCCTTATTGCTTAATCCCTATCTCTCCACCAAGCTAAACATAAAATCCTTGAATCAAATCTAATAAGCTCAGCTAAGCTTTGAAATGGGGCTAGGAAATAACTAACGTGTTTTCTGTCCGTCCAGATTTATTCACATGGTCTCCTTTGCAAAGGCGCTCCCAGGGAAAAGCAAACAGTGCGTCCTGAGAGGGTTGAGGTGGCTGTGACGACCATGGAAGCCACTTGAGCGACATGTGCAGAGGAGGCTGTCCTCCCCTCTCCTGGGCCTGGCGCTGGCCTCAACTACTGTGGCGAGGAGGGAGGGGACATGGAGGGCCCCAGCCCAGCTGTGCACGGGTGGGACCTTAGGACTCAGGGGAGAGAGATCAGAGCAGCCAAGGCAGGAACGGGGGTGAGGGGACAATGAGGTGGTGACACAACAGGAGTCCAGATGCCAGCAGGAGGACACTCAGAGCCAGGGTCCAGCCAGAGGCGGGGGCCTCGGAGTCGTCTTTCCATATCCTCTCCCACCTCCTCCCTCTCCTGGCCTTTTACCCCTCCCAACATGTGAATGCACCAGAATCTCTCCCACCCACCCGAACACCTGAGCCCAGGGCTTCCTTGACCTCCTTCCTCTCCCAACCCCTCAGCTTCCAATTAATCACCACACAAAGGTATTCGACCTCCTTGACACCATCACATCTGTCCCCTTCTCTCCCTGCCCACTGTCCCAACTAGCTGTGAGATCTAGTGGCACGGCAGCAAGTGCTGGCAGCAGGAAACCGTGAAGACACACGCGCTGGACACACGCAGCCCACATAGCGCAGGATGCAGCACTGAACAGAGCAGGCGGCCACGTGCCCAGAAGTGAACACAAGCCCTTCCTGAGGCTATCCTTGGCCCTAGGTTGCCTTTGGGACATGAAGCGACTAATGATGGTCCTTAGGCAGGTAGGAAGCTAAGCCAGAATAGAGGGGAAAAGTCAAATGTTGTACCCAGATCACATATCATAACACAGGAAAAACTTCACAAGCCATCTGTGCATCCACTCAAGTGAATACTTGTATTCCTGAGCTTCTGTTGGTCTGGGGTCGCATGCCAGCTCCAGAGAGGTATCAAAAAGGCGAATCCAACTCGGTCACCGCGAATACTGTCTTAGCCCATTCGGGCTGCCATAGCAAAATGCCATACGCTGGCATAAAAACAGACACACAGACCAGTGGAACAGAGTAGAGAGCCCAGAAATAAATCCATGCACTTACAGCCAACTGACTTTCAACCAGGTGCCAAGAATATACCCTGGGGGGCGGACATACGCTGGGAAAACTGGATATTTACAGGCAGAAGAATGAATCTAGACCCTGATCTCTCACCAAACACAAAAATCAACTCAGAATAGATCAAAGGTGTAAATTTAAGACCCGAAACTATGAAACTACTAGAAGAAAACACAGGGGAAACACTTCATGAAACTGAACTGGGCAAGGTCTTTGTGAACAAGACTTCAAAAGCACAGGCAACAAAAGCCAAAACAGACAAGTGAATTACACCAAAAAACAAAGAAACGAAAAAAGCTTCTGCACAGCCAAAAAATCAGCAGAGTAAAGAGACAGCCCACGGAATGGGAGAAAGTACAGGGATGGCTCAAAAACTTCACAGAGAGACTCATATTACCTTTTAATTCTATTTCTCCACCAACTCTTTGAAGCGCCCTCACGTATTCTGGTTATTAGCCCTTTGTCCGATGCATAGTTTGCAGATGTGAGAGTATTTCCTCCAAACCTCAGCACACGCAGTCATGGTCGTCTTTCTAAAACCCAAGCACAATATGGGGGTTTACGTGCTGTGGAGACGACTCACAGTTCTAGAAACCTCCTGCTGGGTTTGCTGAGGAGGGAAGTTCTGTAAAATCTTTGGGGGAACCAGAGTCCCTCGGTCTATATGAAGAGGAACAGAGAAGGGGAAGGGGATCTTTTTGGGGGAGAGCAGTGCCCAGAGGCAGTGGTGGTCCCCTCCTCATCCCCTCCCATCCCCTCCATGGGCAACAGATTTCTCATCCCATATAATGAGGTGGGGGTGCTGGACCTGCCCACCCTACATGGAAGTCAGTAATTTGCACAATCACACATCTATTAATTGCTGACCTGGGATTTAAGCCTCCCAAACAATGAATAAGTGGCAGAGCCTGGGCTCGTTGTCACCGCAACCAGTGTTCATGAATTTTTTCATACTTTAGTACATTTGCAAAACATTTCCCTTGGGCTGGAATATGCATCCTGCTTCTCTGATGATCAGGATCAAGAGTCCCTACGAGGATGACGATGCCCCTCCTTTGCTGGAGTCATTTCCCGGTGCAAGAAGCTTGAAGAAGCGACCAGGCAGCAGCCACACCTTAAGGTTTAATGAGACCCCAGCTGTGTGCATTAGTAGGTGTGTTGCCTTCTGGGATCCAGCACCCCAGGGCCCAGATTTGTGTACAGGAAGCCAAAAAACCCACGTGGGTTGCTGGCAAGGATGGTAAAAGGGATCACACCTACTTTCGCCCCTCAATTGCTAGACTCATTTTTTTCCTACCAATTAGTAGGGAGCAACACACCATATAATGGTCATAAATGGTTACCCTAATGAGTTAGGTGTATACTGTGTCCTGGAAGCTGGTACCCCATTCTCACAGGGTATCCTACCCAAGCTGACATCTCAGCTCCCTATCAGACAGGCAGCTTCTGGGTGGCGAGTACACAACAGGATCAATGGAACCTACAGTCATGCGTGCACTACAGCACCTCCTCTGCTGCTCTGAAACAGTGGTGTGCAAGATCCCCTGTCAGTGGACCAGTCACCCTGTAGGCCCTCAGTCATTGGTGCTGGCTGAGACCATGCATGCGAGAAAAGAAAACACAGCCAGAATATGTGTCAATTCTAGTAAGATGAACTGCTCCCCCCTCAAGGGCAGAAGTGGTCCAATGCAGTTAATTTACAACCAAGGGTCTGTTTGGTC
Source organism: Galeopterus variegatus (assembly GCF_000696425.1). Lineage (NCBI taxonomy): Eukaryota > Metazoa > Chordata > Mammalia > Dermoptera > Cynocephalidae > Galeopterus > Galeopterus variegatus. Next base: position 49,730 of record NW_007728029.1, on the reverse strand, counting down.
TCCTCGAGGGACGGGCCGATGTTGTCCCTGTCACTGGCAGGATGGATGTCAACAGAGGCAATCACTAGATCAGCCCTGGCAAGTGGGAGTCCCTGCTTTTGGGTCCAGACGTGGCCTCCATCTCAGCCACCATGGCGACTTCATCCCTGTGCCACAGTGCCAGCCCTGCAGTGGCCAATGACAAAGGCTGGCCAACTTCTACCAGCCCAGTCATTCTGTACACTTGGTCACTTAGTGTGTCCTCTGAAGTAACCTCCCTGGTGGGCACTGTCATGTGAGAAAATATCTTGACACTTCATACGCACAGCCACAGGTCCATCTGCATGCCCCTCCCCAGAGCTTCTTACTGCTGATCCCCTAATTTGGTTCCATCCAGGCTCTGACTGACTACTCAAGCCATTTGCCACCACCCATGAGTCCATATGTATTCCAAGCTCAGCTATGTCCTCTTTCACACAAAGTGGATGACCAAAGTCATGCCCAAAGCTCTGTCCATTGGGAGGATTTCCCCTTGAGGTGTCTTTGAGGGCCACCTCGAATGGGACTCAGGTGTGGCCACAGTTTACTTACAACTTGCATGTCCTGTACATTCAGAACCGACATACCAATGAGCAGAGCTCAGCCTCTTTCCTCTCCCAGCAGGTGGTCCTAAGAGGCTCCCCTAGCCCTCCCCATGACCCGAGGGAGAAGTGCTGGTGCAGCAGTAGGGGGTGGGTTTGGGCTGGTTTCATCTGATCATACAGCTGTCCTGTGCCTTCTGGGCCCCCTCATGCCTAATCACTGAGCACGTCACCACGGAGCACTGCTAGGCCCACCCACCCCTATGACTTGGTGGGGGGAGGGGGTCCAAACCAGCTCATGGTGGGCTGCTCTGACTGTATGGTCATTTATGTTTCAGAATGAGGTGTCCCCTCTCTACCAGGGACCATTCACATTCCAGAAGCTATTTTTCGGAGGGTATGTAATTCTTCACTGCAGGTGACCTGGCCTTGCTTTAGAGTCCTAGGGACTCTACAATATGATTCTCCTAGTGAGGTTTGCCGTCAATTTCATGTGGCATTCCCTGTCACAGAGACCTCTAACACCATGGGGTCTGCTGCATCACGTGTCCCAAACAGCAGGACTGTCTACAGCCTGTATCTGCTGCCAAGATGTTTCTGCATGGGACCACGACAAAGCTGGCAGCATTTTGATAATCTGGTCTACAGGTCAGAATGATATTTCAGAGTGTGAAGTGTGCTGTGTTCAAAACCTAAAGAGGTCTACGTGGCATTACACTTCCTTCTTAGAATGGGAGATGCAAGATGAGGTAATTATATTTCATGTTGAAGGGAATTCCCACCATGTCCAGACCACTGGACTGCAAAATGCAACACTGTGGAGCAGGCCCCTGAATCTTGCAAGGTTTATCCCCCACTCTCTGGAGCACGTGTACCTAACAAAGCTTCCAGTCATTTTTTTCTCATTCAGTTTAATGAACGTGCTGCCACCTATACAGTGAGCCAATATGATGTTCTGCAAGTTGTCCAGACGGTTTGAGCCTCTTCAGATTCTTTGGTAAAATGGCAAGTTCATGAAACAATGTGACAGGACTATAAATATGTACTGCTGTCCTTCCCAAGTAAATGCAGCGTCTGATACTCCTTTCTGATAAGGATCAGTGCAGATCAATAACCACATGCCAAAACATACTTGAGTCTATGTTTCTTTGCTTTGGCAATGACATTACATCTAACATAGTAGTTGCTTATAAGGATACTACTTGGGTAACTTTGCAGGGGTCCCTTCCATGCTCCATATAGATATATAGCTTTTGCAAGGGACATACCAGTGAATTAAATGAAAATATGATGGATACCACAACCCATGGGGTGTGACATTGTTTTTGGTAATTTCATCTCAATCACAGGAAGGCAGCATTCCATGCTCCATATAGATATATAGCTTTTGCAAGGGACATACCAGTGAATTAAATGAAAATGTGATGGATACCACAACCCATGGGGTGTGACATTGTTTTTGGTAATTTCATCTCAATCACAGGAAGGCAGCATCAAGGGCTTTGATTTGACTTTTGCCACAGTGAAAGCTCAAGGACAAGATACCAATGTGGGGGTTCTTCCAATTACCATATATGTCTAATCCAATCATAAATTGAAAGACAGAAAAAATAACTACAGGGTAAATCCAAAAACTTGGTAGATCCATATTAGCCAGTCTGGGCCAGGACTCCTTGAGTAACAGTCCCTGTGTGCTCCTACTCTGGAGTGTGGGGCAGTGAAAAAATAACTACAGGGTAAATCCAAAAACTTGGTAGATCCATATTAGCCAGTCTGGGCCAGAACTCCTTGAGTAACAGTCCCTGTGTGCTCCTACTCTGGAGTGTGGGGCAGTGGGAGGGGATACACGTGACAATATGATGATACTTTGTATCCACAGGTATCAATGTCAATTAAAACTCTAAGTATGAGCATTTTCAAAATGCTTAGGTCTTTCCCTTTTCCAAGTGTATGGCTACCTGAGTGAAAGGCCATAGGACCCTTGGGAAAAGGACAAGGCAATCAGAACTGTATCCATCTGATACAGCTGTACGCATCTGATGTGGTGTTGCAGGGTCCTTCCTTCTGGCTCTGGCCTTCAGTCGGTGGTTCCAGGTCCCAACACTCATTTATTGTCCTGATCGTCCCCTTTGGCTGCTTTTGGTTTTACAGACGTGGAATGCCCCTGCTGACGCTCATCTGTCTTGCTCCTAGAGGCCCTGCGCTTTGCTAATCACCTCCAACCCTGATGCTTATTACAATAATCGTGCTCCTCTTGCTCCTGACTGTTGAGCATCACCGCTGGTCTCTAACACTTCAGGATCCTTTCAGCCTGTTGCTGTCAGGGAGCTCTCCTACCACGAGCCTTGGCCTACAGAGGACAGCCCCCACTGAGGAAGGGGGAGTAAGAATACTTGGGAATCTGCAAATAAATGAGGGTGGCCAGGACGGAGAATGGTGCCTCCTCTCCAGCACGTCCTTTACTGCTTTAGCCAACGGAGTACCCAGTAGGAGGTACGAGACCTCTTCATCACGTCTAGGACTTAACCGTAGCTGTCATTTCTCCTGGGAAAACACTCTTGACCCCTAGGCTGGATTAGAAGCCTCTTATAGGACACCTTTACGTGATTCTAATATGGCACTTATCACACTGTACATAATTCCTCACATGTAAGAACTATGCCTGATTTATAATTATACCTCCAGAATCGAACGTAAATGAACCACAGTAGGACGTGACTGTTTGTTGGTGCCGTGATCTGAATGTTCCGCACAATGATGGGGCCACAGACCCTATCAGGTGTCATGAAGGTGGACTCGCCTCTCTTTTCACACTTTTTACCCTTCTTGGACTCCCATTCCCCATCCCCAACAGATGTCCAGCCTGACGCAGCTGCTGGGGAATGGCTCGCTGATCTGATCAATGTTTATGGCTGGTACACGTGTTACAGACTGAATGTGCTACTTTCCCAAGGTATTTGTCACTTAAAGGGGATTCATAATAAGAAAACTAAAATGAATCTCTCTACTGCTACCCTTCTCTATTCGAGCAAACTGTACGAGCCTTTTTACCACCAATCCTGGTTCACACCTACCTCCAACCCAGGTCATACAAGATAGCGCCCATCAAGAAAAGTGAACCACATGTGTGACACTGTTAACTTTTATGGGAGAGGGCATTATTTACTTCTGCGACTTATCTTCTTCACCTGTAAAATGGAGCTGACAGCCGTATCTACCTCATCAGGTTGTTAGAAGGATTAAATTAGGTAATGCACTTAGAGCTTAAGACAGCGCATGGCACATAACAAGTGCTAAATTTGTTCACCGTGTTTTATTATAAGAGAAAGCATGGTCAGATGCAGCCCAGACAGAACTCTGGACTGGCTCCCAAGAGGTGTGGGAAGGAGAGGACTGTGAACCCTTCATCTTGGCCCAGTCAGTAGCCCCTAGTGTTTCTTCCACTAAGAAGCTTCTCTTCTGAAAAGGGAGCCCAGAATGACTTGAGCAGGAATGAGATGGTACTGTCCGTGCTCAGGGTTGGTGGTGTCACTTCCTGGCTCTCAGAGATTCAAAACTTTTAACTGAGGGAAGACAAATCTTTCCACCTCTAGGATACTAACTTCTATATCACTTGGATGAAGAGTTCCAAAATCTCAAATTTGTGGGCTTTTTTTGTGTTAACCTACTTAACTGATAACTGACAACTGATTTGGGAGCACGTTTTGGCTGTTTTATAAGAGACTCATCCCCCTCAAAAAAAGAAAAGAAAGATCCAAAAATCCAAAATTCATTCTAAATAGTCTATAAGATAGATAAAATTTGATCTGTCTTTTGTTCTCTTCCCCCTCAAAAAAAGAAAAGAAAGATCCAAAAATCCAAAATTCATTCTAAATAGTCTATAAGGTAGATAAAATTTGATCTGTCTTTTGTTCTCTTTCTCTCTCTCTCTTTTTCCCTCTACTGCAGCTCCACCATCAACTCTCCTGGGTCTCAGGGATTCAGACTCAGACTGGAGCTACACTGTCAGATCTCTGGGTCTCAGAAATTCAGACTCAGACTGCAGCTACACCGTCAGCTCTGTGGGTCTCCAGCTTGCTGACTCACCCTGCAGATCAGGGATTCAGACTCAGACTGGAGCTACACTGTCAGATCTCTGGGTCTCAGAAATTCAGACTTAGACTGCAGCTACACCGTCAGCTCTGTGGGTCTCCAGCTTGCTGACTCACCCTGCAGACTCACCTTGGGACTTGTCAGCCTCCGTAATCATCACATGAGCCAATTCCTTATAATCTCTCCCCCCACCCCCATATATATGTGCATCCTATTGGTTCTGTTTCTCTGGAGATCCCTGACTAACATAAGCCTCTTGTATTTTAGTTGCTAGAACCTCTTATGTGAGGGCCAAGTTAGCCTGTGTTCTAGTTCTGAACTCTGCTCTATAATGAAAAATGTCATAACTAAGACTGAGTGTACTTGGGGGCCCCCTGGGATTAATACAAACATTGAGTTGTGTTTCCATTTGCATATCAAGTGAGTAAGATGAAGGCTTACAAACTGTTTGGAAACCTTCTGATAGTTGTGTGGAGTCCCCGCAGAGCTGTCTTTAGCATGATTAATGTGCTCACCTCAATGGAATGCTTTCGCTCCTGTGGGTGTCAATCAACCCTCACCAAGGCCTCCTTGTCCTATGCAATGTCGGCTATAACCACCCAAATCCTGGTTTCCTGACATGTTTCTGTGCTTTAGATCTCAGCCCACTCAAAGTACTAGGGCACAAAAGCCATATGAAAGCAACCTCAACATATGGTCAGCTTTCCCCAAGCCTCATGCAACCATGTGCCGGATCAGGGAGGTTAAGTGTTGGGGTTTTCCTTCCCCTCTGGTGACCACAGTTAGTGACAGAGACTCATGGCAGCCATCTGGGGCTCTCGTTGCATCGTTCGTCATGAAAATGAGGTATTAGAATTTCGGCGCCTAATGTGCTGCGTGAGTTATAGTGGAGAGGAGAGCTGCTCCTTTGGTATTTCCGATAATATGCAGCTTTGTCAAAAGCTGATGGCAAACGATTGGCTCAAAAGTGCCTTTGAAAAGCACACTCTTCATGTCAAATGGCTTACATTGTGGGAAAAAAAATCACTATCAGTCAAAATGGCAAATGGGGACTTGCTCACATCCATCAAGGAAGCCATTTTCATCCTCAGAAAGTACTCGTAAGATGACTCATCTGTAAAGGACCGAGGACCCATGGCAGCCCATGTGACCACAGTCTGGCCCGTGGCTCCCAGGCTGCTGGTACCCCAGTCAGTCCTGCTGTACCCCGAGAGCATCATGCCCAGCCCCGTGTGCAGGAGAAAGCAGCTCTCTAGATGGAGCTGTGTGAGAGTTCCTCAAAGAACATCTACCTGCCTGAAAACTCCTCCCTACTCAGCCAACATTGTGCCCAGAATGGTCACCATTAAATCTACTTTTTAAAAGCCATCTGGATATTAATTCATTAACTAAATTAAATCTCTATCCTCCCAGGGAAGAATAATACCTTCACCAGTTTGGAGGGCCCATGTAGAGGGAAAAACTAGGGCCAATTGTTGACAGCACTACAGAGGGAGATTTTAATTCAACTAGAACTCAAAATGGAAAGGACTCTTGGCAAAGAGCTCCTGACACTGGAAGTATCCCAGCAATGGCCACAATGGGTGGAAAGTTGAGCCAGGTGGGCTTTAAGGTTCCTTCTGACTCAGATGTTCTGTAATTTCATTATTATCTAAGAATAGGGAGAACAAGGGGATTCTCTGCTCCTCTTTGGAAAGCATATTAATTATGTTCGATTACTTGGCAGGAAAATCTAGGTCTGGTGCTGGTTCCGTAGATTCTCCTGGGTGACCCACCTCACTTCTCTAGAGTGTCTCATCTTTTAAATAAAGGAGTTTTTCTCCATCTCTAAGACCCTTTCCCATTACAGTATTCTACAATTCTCTGAGCCTGGGAGAGTACAATGACTCCGTCTGAGTACATTAGAGTGGCAGAGTGTTATATAGCACCAGAGTGGCGAAGAGGGGTCATTCCACATACCACTTCTAATGGATGAGTAGTGGCTGCTTAGAGCACTGTGTCAAAGGATTCTGAGGCCAGGTCCAGAGATGGCTGGGAGATATTTGCACAAATAATTAGAGATATCTGCCAAAGGTGCTGGAGTGTGGAAATATTTACAGTAAGCCATGATGACTTGCTGTCCCTGCAGTAGACCCTTGAAAATTCAAGTTTTTCAGTTTCAACTATCACAGGAGATCGATGACCCAAGATGTGGCCAGAAGAGGCAGTGGCCGAAATGGGCTGAGAAGCTGAGAGGGGACCATGATCACAGGCAGGAAGATCCCAAAGGCATTGGGGCCCAGAAGTACAGCTCCATGCTCAGTGCCTGGGATCCGGCTTCTTCCACCCCATAGAACACTGTCATTCTCTGCTGATCACATCCAAAGTTATTCTCCAAACATTTCAATTGCATTTTATTCCACTTTGTGGGGGGAATGACATACATTGATTTTGAAGACTTGAGAAGGCTTTGGGAAAAAGTCACTCACACAAGTCAAGGGTTTATTGTACAAAGCCTCCCCTACAGCAGAGCAGTGTTTAAAGCATGCACTGAAATAAAACACAAAAGTGCTTTCTGAGGAACACAACTGACCCACTGTAATGCATCATTAATATTATAATAATCATTTCTCCTTCATCTCTTCAAAAATGGCATCTAAACACATCGTGGTAGATGAAACCTCAGTCACTGACATTGAAGGAGTTTAATAGAAAATTCGCGTCTGAAGGAACAAGTGCAAATTGGATAAAATAAAAGAACAGAGAACCCCTGAGAGTGCACTATGCCTTCCATGTGCCTTTTATCTCCTCTCTCTTTTTCCTAACTCATTTTTCCTGAATTTCCAAAATAATGCAAGGCTTGAGAATAAAGAAACAGGCTTAATAAAGAGATGACTATAAGCTAGTAAAGTGTCCCTTAGAATGTCAAGCAGCAGTCACTGAAAGCAAGCGCAGCTCGGTCAAGCTCGCCGTTCCTGAATTTCCAAAATAATGCAAGGCTTGAGAATAAAGAAACAGGCTTAATAAAGAGATGGCTATAAGCTAGTAAAGTGTCCCTTAGAATGTCAAGCAGCAGTCACTGAAAGCAAGCGCAGCTCGGTCAAGCTCGCCACTGCTTAACGGTTGTCACTGAGGTCTTGGCCCCTGCGGTCACCAGAAGAGTATCCCCACAGAGATGTTCTCTCCCTAGTCCCTGGAATGTGAATGTGTTACCTTACGTGGAAAAGACACTTGCAGGTGGGACTAAGGTTATGCACCTTAAGACAGGATTTATCCCGGATTACCTCAATGGGCTCACTCTAATCCCATGAGCCCTTAAAAGCAAAGAACTCATGTGAAATAACCTTATGAAATAACTTGGAAAAATTCTTAACAAAATACTTGCACACAAAAAAATGCAAAAGAAAAAAAGGCAGAGAGTTTACCCTGGATGAATGGAAACTCGGTCGATGAGCTGGTGAGAAAGCAGGGGCGGTGGCTGGCAGAGAATCTGGAGTTTGAAGCCAGAGTAGAAAAACGAGCTTTGGCAACTGCAGTCACTGTTTTCCCAAGGATAAGTCTCATTTTAAATGTCTTAATTTGGGTTGATTTAAGTCACTCCTGGCCTGAATATAAAGGGCAGAAAAGTATTCACTCAAAACCTGCCCACAGACATGTGTTAGCCAGGGGTCTCCAGAGAAACAGAAGCGATAGGAGCTATGTCTAGCTGGCTAGCCGGAGAGGGAGAGAGAGAGAAACTGATTTCCGGGAGTTGGCTGACATGATTGTGAGGGCTGGCAGGTCTGAAAAACGTAGGGCAGGAAATGCAGATGGGGGCCGACGCTGCAGTCTTGAGGCAGAATTCTCTCTTCTCAGGCAAACCTCAGTTTCTGCTCTGTTATGAACCAAATATGTGTGCCCCCCCAAAAAAAAATTGGCTTCATATGTTGGAGCTCTAACCCGAATAGGATGGTATTTGGAAACGGGGACTTTGGGAGGTAATCAGGTTAGACGAGCTCATGAGGGTAGGGCCCTCGTGATGGGATTGTACCCTTTATGAGACACCAGAGAGCTAACTGTCTGCACCATGTGACAGCAAGGTGAGAAGACCCTCTGCAAGCCAGGAAGAGAGCCCTCAGCAGGAGCCGACTCAGCACCATGAGCACAGACTTCCCAGCCAGAACCGTGAGAATCAATGTCTGTTGTTTAAGCCACCCAGTCTATGGCATTCCGTCATGCAGCCTGAGCAGAGTCAGACATGCTCTAAAAGGCCTTCATCCGATGAATGATGCCCACCCCCATCATAGACACGAAAAGTCAACAGATTGTAGATGTTAACCACACCTACAAGATACCTTCACGGCAACACCTAGAGTAGTGTTTGGTTAAATCACTGGTTCTATAGCCTGGCCACATTGATACACAGAACTGACCATCAGAACGCAGCACCTGAGAATGCTTGGAAACAGCCCTGGTCTACGACCCGCACCAAGGCTGTGTGGTAAGCCCAGCCGGGAAGCACTTTGCTGCAGCTCCAGCTTCTAACTTTCTGTAGGAACTTGGGCAAATCCAGTCTCTCCCTGGCAAGGTATCCAAGTTTCCGTGCACTTCTGGTTATAAATAGGAATGAATTTCAACAAATTATAACAAAGATGATAGTAGTGACCACTTAGTGAGCACACACCATGTGCCAAGGCACCGTTACAACCACTTCACACGGATGACGCTCACAGCGACTTATGAGGAAGACACCATTATCTCCATTTCACAGATACCAAATAAAAACAAACCCACACAGTTTAAGTATTTGTCCAAGGCTGGAAACATGGTAAGCAGCTGAGGTAAAATAGAAACACAGAGGCTTGACTCCAGAGCCTGTGGTCTGACCCTCCCCCACCCTTCCCCTTTGCACATTTTTGTTCACTTGGGGACTGTCTCTCATGTGACCAACAACCCTACTCAGGTGGGCCTTGGCTAGGCAGCTCTGCAGGGTCCTCACCTTCCCTTCTCTTTACCTTCATTTCAAAAACAACCTGTCCTGAGCTTTATTCCTTCAAAATCTGCATTGACATCTTAGCATATCAAGCAAAGAGTTGTGAATGGCCTTAACCTTCCAAGAAGAATCTGCATGTTCAGAGTGACTTCCAGCAGCTATAATGCCCCTAGTAGACCAAAGAGATTATTTGATGATCCCTCCTCTGTGCACATAGACACACTAACTTCTAGACATAGCCTCCGAATCAAAACATACACACTTTAGCCAAGCACAGAGCAATAACCCCTTGACCGAAAAATATAATTTAACTCAAAATACAATAAAAGGCTTTAGTGATTGGAGTAACATGGAGGAGAAAAGAAACCAGCATGGGGCAAAACTGCTTATGGTGAGCCATCAAGCTTCCTGCCCCCACGGCCTTCTGACAGTTCCAGCTAGAACTGCTTAACGGTTGTCACTGAGGTCTTGGCCCCTGCGGTCACCAGAAGAGTATCCCCACAGAGATGTTCTAAGCGCAGTCTGGCTCCAAAGCAAATCATGTTTCCACGAGCAGGAAGCATGTTTCCAGAGCCTGGCCCTCTGCCTGGCCCATGATACTCAATCAATGGCTATTAGAAGAAGATGAAATTTGGACTTCCAGGGAAGAGCTCTTTTTTCTTCTTTCTCAGAAACAGTCAAAATGCCTTCAACTCCCTTCTCCAGGTCAGTTCAGATGTCAGCTCTTTCCATCATTGTGGTAAGCAGAATTCTAAGATCTGGGCACCCAAGACTCCCAGACCCTTGTTATTCAATCAAACACTAACTGCTATGAAGGGTTAAGGTAACTAATTAAGGTAACTCAACAGTTGACCTTAAAATAGAGATAATCTGGGTGGGCCTAACAAAATCACCTGAGTGCTTTAAAAGTAGAGAGTTTTCTCTGGTTGGTAGCAGAAGGGAAGTCAGAAACTCAAAGCATGCCAGGGACCTGATGTGCTGTTACTGGCTTACAGCTGAAGGGGGCCACATGTGACCTACGGCTGACAGCCAGCAAGAAAATGGGAACCTTGGTCCTACAACCACAAGGAACTGGATTCTGCCAACAGTCTGCATAAGTGGAAGTGGGTTCTTCCCCGGAGCCTCCAGAAAGGAATGCAGCTGCCCACACCTGGGTTTCCACTGGCCAAGACTCATGTTCAACCTCTGACCCACAGTAGTCTGTGTCTTTTCAAGTGCTACCTTTGCGGGAATTTGTTACAGCAGGAATAGGAAACTAATAATAGTCCTCATGGACTCCAGGAAGTCTCGGAACCTGTGTGAGCCGGAGTAGCTCAGAGGCTCAGCATCAGCTCCCAGCTTCCAGCTGATCTTCCTCTACCCTTCTGAGGCTTCTGTCAGGAGGTTTCTGTGTGGTCCCCAGCTTTACTGCCCAGCAGCTCAGTTCTTTAAGGGCCAGGATTCTGCTCTGCCATGTTTCCAGATTCAAAGACAGAAGTCCAGTCCCTCAGGCTTGTTTGCTCCAAACAAACCCCCTGATCTGCCAGTGTTTCATCTCCCCACTCCCTCGTCCTCAGCCACCTCCTGTCCAAGGTCTCGCCAGCTTCAGTGACAGCATCTCCTCTAACTGACCTAATGATGCTTTTAGTCATAGAAAACTTCTCAGAGGAAGCTAATTTTTATTTTTATTTTTATTTTTTTCAGTAGGAAGAAAAGGCATAACGTATTTTATTATTTAACAGGAATCATAAGAGAGTCATGTCCCTGGAGGGTAATTTTTATTTGGAACAGAGCTTACATAGTCATGGGAGGACACGGTCTTCATGGGAAATGGCATGAGCGAGTGCCCGGAAGCCAGGTCGAGGCATGAAGGGACTCCAGCCATTGTGCAGGAAGGAGCTGGATGGACTCATGACTCCGAGGGCCCCGTGATCAGATAAGCCTGGGGTGCTCTGTTAGGCCCATGCAGAGGAGGGGAGCATGCTTGCCTGGCTGGAGTGAAGGTCTGCCACAGGAGACATAAATTCCAAGAGTTGGAGGGGAAGCATTTGGTGCACGAAGGATCCCAGATGCAAGACGAGCAGACCGAATGTGACAGCACAGGAGGAGAAAGAGACCAGGGACGTACGGAAGAAAGGCAGACAGGAAGCAGGGAAGCACGACAAAATGGATAGGGTTAGTGACATCAGCTGAACGCTACCACACGCCGGGCGTCGTGCTCCGGTACGTTTCCTCCCGTGATTCCACAGCACGGCCAGGTGCACGGAATTCCCTCCCCTGCAAGGAAAGAACAGAAGGCCAAAGGTCAAGCAGCCCCGAGAGGCAGCGACGGGGTCCCAGGCCCGGCTCAGCTGACACCAGGCCATGCCCTCCAGCCCTCTGCTTCTCGAGAAGGATCTGCAGAAACGATGACAACTCGTGGTGGGGAACAGTCACTGCCGTTCACCTGGTGTCTTTCTGTTCCCTTTTATCACAGGGACAAAATTCCCTGAAGACGAGCACAACGAAGGCAGACGAGCGTGGGACAGTCCCTCATATGCTCAAAGACAGAGCAAAATGAAACAATGTTCCATCCCCGAAAACATCCGAGCCCAGGTGACCCAGGGCCACTTGCAGCCACGTGCCCAGGACCGCAGAGCCGGGCTCGGCTCTCTGAGCTCCGCGGTGCTTTCGTGACCCCCTTCCCGCCGGCCGGGGCAGCATCGCCCCGAAAACATCCGAGCCCAGGTGACCCAGGGCCACTTGCAGCCACGTGCCCAGGACCGCAGAGCCGGGCTCGGCTCTCTGAGCTCCGCGGTGCTTTCGTGACCCCCTTCCCGCCGGCCGGGGCAGCATCGCCCCTGTGGTTATGGTGCCCCTGTGGTTACGGTGCCCCTGTGGTTACGAACAGCGCCGACTTCCTTCTCTTTTTTTTGGAGGCCGATAAAAGAATTTTATTTCCAAGCTACAACTGCATTATTAATTAACGGCTTTATCCTTGGAAATAGTTTTGTTCTGTATCCAACTTGTTCAATAACAATAACTTTTAAGTCTTAGATTTATTTGTTTACTGTATTCTTACTCTAAACTAGCATAATTTTGGTAGAAACAATTGCAGTACAGGACATTTCTTGAGGACTAATGACAAGTTAGAACAAATGGCTGGCCTGAAACAAGTCTAAAAGCAATTAATCCGTTGAGTTATTAAGCACGTTTTTGTTTTGCTTTTTTCTTCTTTCCCCAGCTTTATTAAGGTATAATTGACAAATTAAAATTGTATATATTTATGGCGCCCAACACAACATTTTGATGCATTGCAACATGATTAGCCCAACCTAATTAACAGATTTATCACCTCACATACTCGTTTTTTCTGTGAGTCATAAGAACATTTAAGATCTATTCTGTTAGCAATTTTCAAGTATACGGTACAGTTTTATTAACTATAGTCACCGAGCTATACAACAGCTCTCCAGAACTCATTCATCTTGTCTGAATGAAACCTCCTACCCTCTGACCAGCGCGTCCCCACTGCCCGCCCACCTCCCCATGGGATGGATTCTAAAGCCCTGTTCCTGTGGCTCGAGTCCCTGCTCTGATGCTGGTCCCCTGCATCCTTACATTTAGTTTCCTAAAGTGTAACGTGGGGATGACAGTTGCACCACCCCGAGACTGCTGGGAATGAATCAACACGCGTGAAGCACGTGGAACAGCGCAGTGTGGACACGAGGTGCTTGTGACTAGCAGGCGGAGCGGCCGCGGAGGGACGGAGGGTGCGGAAGCACGGCTGGGGTCCCCCGTGGGGTCCTCCAAGCACAACCGTTGCTGCCGTGACCTTCTCTCACTCTCCACTCATTTTTCAAATGAGGCTGATAGAAATCAGCCGAGAGTCACAGCCAGGAGTAAAGCCAGGATGTGACCATCGAGTTTCAGGTGATTTCATAGGTGAGGGAAGTGAGGTCCGGCAAGGAAGTAACTTATCCAAAGTCACACAGCTAAGAGGGGAAGTCACTGGCTTAGAATCCACATCGCTGACCTCCAGTCCACTCTTCAATTCATCCCAATGTGCTGCTGAGCCCATCAGTCAAAGTAACAGCTGGACAATGAAGAAAAACGCTGGTGTGAACACGACTGAAAATCTGAAAGAATAGGATGGGGTCGGCGGCTGTTCCCATTGCTACTGCAGATGGGATACTGCAGCATGGGGGCTTCGACTCAACGTGAACAAGAGAAACGGCTTTTTGCTGGGCTCCTGCCGGGTGTTCCTGTTCTTTTGACTCAGTCCAGCACCAGGAGGGACGGATGCAGCACCCTGTGCGTCCCGGGAGCTGCAGTTCTGGACTGTGCTAGTGAACAGACAAGGGCGTGTCCGAGCTGCTCGCCCACCCCCAGTGCCATGACAGTGAGCGACTCTCACGCATCGTTCTCAGGTTCACCAAACTCTTTCCTTCAGAACTGACCAAAAGGATTCCCAGGAAGCCCTGTGATCTTGTGCCGATGTCCAGACGAGCCAACCCTCTTCACCTCCTGGTGGCAGCTTCAGGGGAAACCACCCAGGTGTCGATGCTGCAGTGGAAAACGGGGTGGCTGCCCTGCAATCCCTTGGCTGTCAAATGGGACCACCTGCTCTTATACTAGTTGTCCCAGGGGTCCGTCCTCATGACCCCAGTCACCCCCCACCACACCACTGGAAGGTTTCCTGCTGGAAACTACCTCTCTCTGGGCTGCCATGATGCCTGATTTCCCATCACTAGAGTTACCTACACTCAGCCAAACTACCTTTGGAGACGTGTAATTTAGCTGAATAGAAACTTAAAACACGCTAGGAAGAGTAACACATTGAAAACTGGCTAAAAAGCAAGGATTAAATAAGCTAATTAACTTTTTACGTTCACTTCAGAATATTTTGTATAAAAAAGAACACTATGTATAAATTTTAAATTATCTTCCCCCCTCCCCATCTCTCTTCCTCCCCATGAAGAATCTGTGTTTATTTCTAATCCACTTTTCATATTTTTACTACATATATTTCTTTGTGTGTTTTTTAAAGTTACATAAATTTTATCAACTCTACACACTACTCTGCGATTTGATGCACGTTGCAATAGCTCATCCTTTTAATTGCCATCTAATAATCTACCAGATGAATGTTTTTAATAAGTGAATTAAGTATTTTTATTTTTATTGTGAGTGTTGCCTATTTAGACATACTAGTGCCGTACTTATCTTTTTCCTTCTTTCCTGCCCTGAATTGATCACATTTTCTCTTGTTCATCTACTGGTTTAGAAGTTTAGAAAGAGTATGTTCTATTTTTATCCTGTCGATGGTTCCCTTACGTGTTTAATATGCACACCTAACAAAGTCTAGAGCTCATCGATACATCTAGCTTCCCCAGAAATATAAACGCCTTAGAACTTATCTTTAATTTTTTGCTTATTAGCTACCATGATTTTTGTTCAATATTTTAATACTATCTTTTATTCCCAAATTATTCTTTCAAAGAAAAAAACCTCAATGGTATTTTTTACGCATTTAGCAATGACTTTACTCAAACTGTTCTTGTGCACCCCACGCCTTCTTGATGGATCATGGTGTCTTGTTGATGTACGCCCATTAGCTGTTTTTCAGCAAGAATCTATGAAAGATAAACTGTTTTAACATGTATGAAAACATCCTCGCTTTGCCTCCCTGCCCAGTCCATAAGTTGGGAATGCGGGTTGAGGATGTCCTGTCCTCCACTCTCAGGTTCCAGCAGCAGTGTCATCTGCCCCATCAGAGGACTTGTCCCGGCAAGTCAGGGCCAGAATTTCAAGCAGCTGTGCAAGGGCTTGTAAACAGGGCGTCTTCCCTTCATGGGAGCGCTCAGCAGGTACCACCAGCATTTACAGCCCCACCTGCTTCTCTCCAGGTCAGGGGAGGGAATAGCAAAAACGTTTTAAAGGAAAAGGAAGCTACTTTGGGGAGGCACAGGCAGCAAGGATGCGGGCAGAGGTGGCAGGAAGATCACAGCGCTGGAGCTGAGTCCTCACGAGGACCTATTCCTGCCCCTCTGCAGCTAGAGGTCGCAGCAGGGTGCCAGCTCCTCTCCATTTATCTGCAACTCACTATCTCCCCAAGTGACCCTCTCCTGTCCTCTCTCCTCCCACCAACACGTAGGTGCACACGTGCACACACATGCACACAGCACTCCCTACGACTCCAGAAATGCCTGGGTAGCCGCTCAAAGTCAGACTCATTACATCACTTAGGAGCTGCTTAGCATTCACGCCTAATTACCAAGGAGCATAACAGCCATGGTGCGTGTAATTAATTACATGTTTGATTAGCTTTATTGTAAGTTTTATTTAATATCAATACTGAACTCTGTTCTGTGAACTCAGCCTTCGACATCTGGGTGCTGTGCTTGCTGGAAGGAGGAAGGGCTGAGACGCAGCCAGAGTCCCATCCAGAAGAACCACCAGGAAACCAACCAGCCAAATGGGACGGAGCTGATAGAACCAAGAGGTGAAGTGCCGTTTCAGAGACGGAGAGCAAAGCCAGGGGACGCCAGAGCACCGAGGGGACAAGAATGGGGCCGAGCAGGATGGAGACCCTTCACACCACAGGCAGCAGGAGCAGACGCCAGTTGAAGGTGAAGCCTGAACAGAATACAGCCCAGGCACCCGGGCAGGTGTGGATTAAGAAACTGACGGTAGTATTGAGTCCATGGGACAAACAGTATATTTGAGAAGGTTTGCATATTGCTGGTGAGCCCTTCAATGATGAGAACCAGAGGAAATGCACCAATGTCTGTAGCAGCATTATTCACAGAAGCCAAAAGGCAGAACAAGCCCAGTGTCTATCAACTGATGAATGGTAAACAAAATGTGGTGCGTACGCACAACGGAATACTGTCCAACCTTAAAAAGGAAGGAAATTCTGAGACATGCTACAACACGGATGAATCTTGCAGACACTGGGCTAAGTGAAATAAGCCAGTCATAGAAGGACAGACGCTGTATGATTCCATTGATGTGAGGTCCCTGGAGAGGTCAAATCCATGGAGACAGAAAACCGAGTGGTGGCTGCCAGGGCTGGGGGAGGGGAGCAGAGGCTGGGG
>NW_007728029.1:2545-32069 GCF_000696425.1 Galeopterus variegatus | reverse complement strand
GGGAGCAGGGGGCTGGGGGAGGGGAGCATGGGGCATTGGTTAATGGGGACAGATTTTCTGATCAGGAAGATGAAAAGGTTCTGGAAATGGCGGTGGTGATGGTTGCACAGCAATGTACTTAACACTACTGAACTGTCCACTTAAAAATGATGAAGGTGGCAAATTTTGTCTGTAATTACCATGATGAAAAAAAAGATCTAGAGGAAGGCTGAGGTGTGAGGGAGGGAGAGGCTAACGAGGCAGAGCCACCAAACGCTGCCCACTGAGCCATCCGGCTCGAGTGTAGAGGGCGGGCGGGGGGCACTTGTGCCCGAGTGGACAATGTGTTCGCTTCTCATTCCTGCAGGTAACTCGGGCTTCGTCCCATCTGTCTCCAGAACTTTTTCATCTTGAAACAGAAACCCTGTCCCCATTAAACACTCACTCCCCAGCCCCTGGAAACCACCACTCGGCTTTCTGTCTCTATGGACTTGACCACTCCAGGGACCTCACATCAGTGGACTCATACGGCATCTGTCCTTCCATGACTGGCTTATTTCACTTGGCCTGGTGTCCTCAAGATGCCTCCCCGCCTGTCCCACTCCACTGAAATCACAGCGCCCACGACACAGAAGGCCCAGCGCCGACCACCAGGCTAGAGTCCGGGGCTGGTCGGTGAAGGGAGAACACAACGCGGCCAAGAAGGTACTAAATTGAACCTGGAAAAGTAAATATCTTTGGATATTTATTGAAAGAAATATTCTCTTTAAAAATATCTACAATTTGCTGTCCTGCTTTCGTTAAAAAATGTTTGTGCTGTTATAGAGAGAGGAATATGACATGTACCTGGCATTACGCCCAGAGCCTGCGTGTGCACGATTAAGGCTGACGCCTTCAGAAGCTCGAGGGGACAGTCACAGCCTGTACATTGGGGCAGAACTGAGCCACCCCTGTCATGCGAGGCCCACGGTGTCCAGACCTGCTTAGCGCTGATCCATGTGTCTTCTCCATACAGCCGGTAGCTGCTCTGTGGGTTTAGATGGCAAGTGGCAAGAGCAATTAATCATCCCAGTGCACCTCTTGATTACATTTTAATAAAATCATAAATCAACACCTGACAGGGAGCTAAGTCCCCAGAAGTCATGGCAGTGGCACAGGAACAGTGCCGAGTGAGATGGCAAGTCGGAGCAGTCAGGGACACCTGGGTGTGGAGAGGGGTCTGGCAGATGGATTCCAGGGTTTCATCTCACCTGTCTCCGGAAATTTTTTATCTTGAAACAGAAACTCTGTCCCGGAGTTTCTTCTTACAGAAGAGTGCCTGGACCCCCCCATAACTACGCAGCCCACCCCTCAGCCTGGGGTCTCTCCGGAGCACTCACTGCTGCATTTGGTGTTTCGAGCCTGTGGCTTGGGGCAATATTCAGCTCATAATCACCTTTACAGTCACCCTGTTGATAAAATATTGAAGACTTTCACACCAGATGGTAAAATTCACAGCTCCTAAGTGACCCTCCCACCCCAGCCACTTGCCCGTGACCCCATAGACCTCACCGCCCAGCATCTTTTTAAAAGGTTGGGCCCTGGCCCAGCAGGGGCTCCAGGAACCTGCCTTCCTGCTCTGGGGGGAGCCCTTTCTAATGAGAGGGTGCCCCAACTGTCCTGAGTTACGTGTTTTTAACATCATAACATCCATGCTGCTTTAACTTATATCACTCAGTAGAAGCAGACCAGCCTAAAAAGATGTGGACTTTTTAAATTTTTTTTATTTTATCTTATTATTACATAATGTAAATATTTTCTGCGGCCCTTTACAAATTTCTCCCTAGCCCCCACCTCCCCTCCCCCTTTCCCACCTCTGCTGTCCTCAGTTCCATTCTCTTCTTTTAAGAGTTCAAGAAATCATTGTGGTTGTTGTAGCTTTCTTTCTTTTCTTTTTTTTTTTTTTTTTTCATGACCGGTAAGGGGATCTTAACCCTTGACCTGGTGTTGTCAGCACCACGCTCAGCCAGTGAGCGAACCGGCCATGCCTATATGGGATCCGAACCCGGGGCCCTGGTGTTATCAGCACCGCACTCTCCCAAGTGAGCCACGGGCCGGCCCAGCTTTCTTTCTTTTCTTTTGCTTTTTTCTTTTATAGCCCCCAATTATAAGTGAGGACATGCAGTATTTCTCTTTCTGGCCCTGGCTTATTTCACTTAACATGATTTTCTCTAAGTTCATCCATGTTGCTATGAATGACTGGATTTCATTCTTTTTTATGGCAGAGTAGTATTCCATTGTGTAGATACACCACAGTTTTCCTTTGGGTATATACCCAGCAGTGGGATTGCTGGATCATATGGCAGTTCTATCTGTAGTTGTTTGAGGAAACTCCATACTGTTGTCCATAATGGCTGTGCTAATTTACAGTCCCACCACCAGTGTAGGAGGGCTCCCCTTTCTCTGCATCCTTGACAGCATTTGTTATCCTCTGTCTTTTTGACAGTGGCCAGCCTAACTGGCATGAGATGATATCTCGGTATGCTTTTTATTTGCATTTCCCTGATGCATAATGATGTTGAGCATTTTTTCCTGTGTTTGTTGGCCATTTGTATGTCTTCCTTAGACAAATGTCTTCAGCTCCTTTGCCCATTTTTTAATCAGTTTACTTATTTTTTTATTGTTAAGTTGTTTTAGTTCCTTGTATATTCTGGATATTAATCCCTTGTTGGATGTAAAATAAAAATAAAAAAATAACAAGATGCAGATTGGAACAAAAAAGTTAGTATTCCTGTACAAGAATCTTCTTTACACCTTTAGAAAAGTGAATTATCAGGTCTAGAAATAAACTCTTTTGAACAAATACATGCAGTTTGGGGGTGATGATGTTTAATGACTAGTCGGTCTACATTTCACTTAGGAAAACAGAAATTCTAGCTGGAGAGTCCTCCTTTTCTTCTCTTCTGTCAATGGAATGATTGCCCTGGCCCAAAGCTTAGAAGATTGGGTGCTGGGGATCACCCCCTGTTCTGCCCTTATCGCTGGAAGAGGTGTCTGGGGGGCTTTGGGGCAAGAGAGAAAGAGGGAAGGGTGGGTCATAGATAAAGCAAATCCCATCCTCTTTTTTATGGGAATCACAGAGACTCTTCTTGACCAAACTATAGTCAGGCTCCTCTGAGCCCTTGTTTCAACTAGGCCTCAACTCTGGCCTATAAAAACTGCAGACTCTCGGCACAGATGACTTCATCCACACCCCACCCCCACACTAAAAGACTTGAATGCACATTAACATAGCACCCAACATGAGTCTGGCCCCTTTGAAGTGCCTGCCTGGGAAAGCTCAAAGCTGCCGGAAGAATTGCTGTTTGTTCCAGCCAAAACCTGGTGATCGACAGACAGGCCCCTTAGTCTCCCTTCCCCTCAGAGCAGCTACTCCAGAGGGCCCGCAGTTGTGAACCCTTCTCTCTCCTCAGGGACCTGAGAGCCTTCTCTGAAATGCAGACATTTAGTGAATGACTCCTGCTCTCCTCCCAGCCTGGTGGGCACCTTGCTCTGACTTACACTCAACCTCCCATCCAAAGATAAGAGAACTTCACTTCTCCTGCAGATAATCCCCAGTTAACAAACCCAGTCTCTGTGGGAGCCCCAGCTCACTCGATCCTGATGGCTTTAGAATACCCTGTCACCTCCACACAAGTCAAAGTTGAGTTCAGTCCACACTGGAGTGTCATCCCTACTGCAATAGTTACCACTGAATAAAGTCTATCAAACCCAGTCTCTGTGGGAGCCCCAGCTCACTCGATCCTGATGGCTTTAGAATACCCTGTCAACTCCACACAAGTCAAAGTTGAGTTCAGTCCACACTGGAGTGTCATCCCTACTGCAATAGTTACCACTGAATAAAGTCTATCGTGTTCTTTCCCAAGACCCATACTCCTTTCGGTTTCTCGTTTTGTGATTACTTTTTTCTTTCAGTACTGTCTTTAAATAGTGCCTGACACATAGTAGTCTCTTAAAGTAGTCCTTTCGAATGACTGAATGCCCTAGGTATTTATGCATCCAGAGTTCATAGATTAAGAAAGGTCAGAGGTGAAGCAGATACACCCTGTCCTGCAACCACCAACTGTCTACACTTCACCCCTGGCCCAGCCAGACCGGGCAGCACCTCCAGCATCAGGAAGGCTCACTCGCAGGGGCCACAGGACTCACAGTGGCCGCACACAGGAGCTGCTCCGTAATGAAGTTCCCTCGTGCTCACATTCATCACTGTCTTGGACTGCGCTGCACGTAACCACTGAGAGAATATTAAGTTAACAGGAACATGTTAAGTGCTGGTGTAAATTAAAAGCCAAATCATTCTATAATCAAATAGTCATTATTGCAAAAGGGATTATTCACTGGGAACACTTTGATCAGTATTTATTGCCCTATTATATTATAATGGGCTATTTAATAATAAAAAATACATTACATTGATTAGAACCTAGCATTGGATTCGGACTAAATCGCAGAGGTCCTGTGTATATTTTCATTCATCCTATAATTTATTCCTCACTGCTCCACTTTTATTTTGCCCTCCTCTTCAAGAACAGTTAAGGACACATAGATGTATTACTCTCCCTGCTGGGGAGCAACACACAGGGAACTCAGTGAGCCAGTTTTGAATCAGGCATTACTTTTTGCTGTACTTACAGAAATCAAATCTTACTACTTAACTACACCTCCTGCCTTCTGAATTGGGAACACACGGCGTCCACCTGCAGCCCAGTTGGAAGGAAACAGTATTCAGGCCACTGTGATTGTCACCAGGAGGGAATGAGTTATGAGAAGCGGAGACAGAAGGGATGTGAGGAGACAAGGGAAGACAGTGAGGGGGAAAGAGGACGGGAGAGAGGTGAAGAACAGGAGAGAAAATACAAAGGAGAAAAAAGAACCAAAGACAGAGGAGGGATGGGGAATAAGGTTGCCGAGTTACATAAGAAAACCAACTATTAACGTCCTGTAAGTCAGTTAAACTCATACCCCTTAAGGTTATCTTTGCTACTAGGTAGGAAAAAAATAGGACGCTTTACCAGTTTTCTGCAAGTTAACCTCTAATTTTACAGGGTTGTAAAACATCTGGGTCTTAATCAATTGTTTGTCAAACACAATTACATTCCCCAAGACAGTCAAATAACCTTCTGGCAGGCTTCTTACAAAATACTTGGGGTTTTTTTCTCAAGATGGCTAACTAAGGAGGTCTGGTGCTGGTCCCCCCAATGAAAAGAGACCAAAACAACAGACAAACAAGTATATTTTGACCAGGACGACTGAGGAAATATGCTGCAGAGCACCAGGAGAATGACGAGGTCCTTGTGAAGCACGGGAGATGGAAACGGCATCACAGAGAGCAGAGCAGGGCATCCAGCCTCGGCCCCACCACAGGGACCAGCTCAGAATCAGGCAGAGAGAGGGTAAGCTGGAAAAGACCCCAGCTGCCTCCACTGCCACCACAAACACCAGCAATCCGCGCCACAA
The DNA here is from genome assembly GCF_000696425.1 of Galeopterus variegatus. NCBI lineage: Eukaryota > Metazoa > Chordata > Mammalia > Dermoptera > Cynocephalidae > Galeopterus > Galeopterus variegatus. The sequence continues at coordinate 26,594 of NW_007728029.1, read as the reverse complement.
GAGAGTCCCCCAGTCTTTTCGGAATCCAAGCCCAGTTGGAGAGTAGCTGAGAGTTAGCACAGCTGCACAGTCTCATAGAGGACGTCCAGGGAGAGGAAACCCCTCCTGCCCTGAGCAGCTGCAATACAGTGCTGTCCTGCAGCCGAACCTGCAGCTTGAGTGCACCCTGCTCTGGACCTGGTGAGACTGACTCCCTTTGTCTGGAGGCCCTGCCTGTATTCTCCCATGTTCACATGGGCACCAGCAGGACCACAGCCCTGGCTTCCTGGAGCCTAGGACAGATAGAAAGACTGAGACCTCAGGATCTGAACCCATGCAGCACCCCTTCCTCACCCCCAGGCAAACAGGCAGACCAACTGAGCAGAAAATCCGCCAAGATGCAGTGGGTCCCCACATTTTCATGTGCCCACCCTACATGGCCTGTGTACCCACTGAACCCACAGGTGCCCACACCAGCCCACAGCCAGATGGCGGTAGCCCTACCTCACCCTGCAACCCTGCATGCATTCACATGGACATCAGTAGAACCACAACCCCAGATGCCTGGAGCTTAGAACAGACAGAAGGACGAGATCCTGGTGTCTGAGCCCACAGGACACTCCCTTCCCACCCCCCTGGGCAGGCAGGCATACCAGCTGGGTGTGGAAGCTGCCAGTAAGCAACTATTCCCCATGTTCATATGAACCTGCCCTGCACAACCCATGGACCCTATGAGCCCACAGGTGCCCATGCTGGCACCCAGCCTGGCAGTGGCCCCTCTTTCCCCCACAGCCCTCCACTGAGCTATCCAGGCCTGTTGCTTCCTTGCAGGGTGTTGCAGGCTCAACAGCTGGTGTGGTGGCCCTCTACAGCACTGCCAGAACCTGTTGTGCCAATGTATACGTGTTCCAAGACAGAGAACAAACTGGGCCAGGGCTCTGACTCTCCAAGGCAGGCCTCTACAGAGCTTCTGGGTTTGGCTGGACTCTTCCAGGTTTGTACCAGACTCAACACCTGCAGAGCTGCCAGGCCCTGTGGCACCTGTGTACACCTATTCCCAGACCAACAGCTGATTAGGTAGCAGCTTTTTCTCCCCACAGCAGCCTCTGGAGAGCCATGGTCCCATGGCATCCATGCAGGCTTCCTCCAGGCTCAATAGCTGATGCAGCAATCTTTTATGGAGCTTCCAGGACCTGTTGCACCAGTGTACAACTGCTCACTGACCTACCTGGATCAGGTAGAGGCTCTTACCTTCCAAAGCAGCCTCTACAGAACTCCCGGGCCCACAGCCACAACAACCCTCCCCAAGAACACTCGCCCCAAGAAGAAACTGCCAAGAGCCCCACCACCTAGACCACAAAGTCACCCACAGACAACTCCAAGATTGAATACAATTGAAGAAGTTACATGAAAGCTTCACTATCATATTCACCCAGACCCAAACTTAAAACACCCTACCTCGCTGTCAATATAGAACACTTATACAGGAAAGAGTCTCTTCAAAAACCACTCCTAAAATTAAAAGAAGCAACTATACCACCAAATGCCCAGACATCAATGCAGAGATACGAGAAGCATGAAAAAACAGGGAAACATGACTCCCCTTAAAGAAGACTACAGGGCCGACCCCGTGGCTCACTCGGGAGAGTGCAGCGCTGGGAGTGCAGCAGCGCTGGGAGCGCCGAGGCTGCGGGTTCAGATCCTATATAGGGATGGCGAGTGCGCTCACTGGCTGAGCGCGGTGTGGGTGACACTAAGCCAAGGGTTACGTTCCCCTTACCGGTCACAAAAAAAAAAAAGAAGAAGACTACAATTCTCTAATATCAGACCCCAAACAACAGGAAACCAGTGAATCACCTGAAGAGGAATCCCAAATAGCAATACTAAGGAAACTCCACATGATGAATGAAAAAATAGATAGAAGTCATAATGAAGTCAAAATAACAACCCAGGACATGTATGAGAAATCCAAAAAATAGATAGAAACAATAAAAAGAACCAAGCAGAAATCCTGGAACTGAAGAATTCATTCAATGAAATAAAAAATACAGCCAAAAGCATAAGCAGTAGGCTGGCACAAGTAGAAGGAAGAATTTCTGAACTAGAATACAGGCTTTCTGAATTAACACAGTTGAATCAAAAGATAGAAAAAAGAATTTTAAAAGATGAAAAAAACCTATGAGATCTATCTGATAACCTTAAGCATATGGACATCTGTATAATGGGTGTACTGGAAGGGGAAGAGAAAGGAAAAGACATTGAAAGCCTATTTAATGAAATAATAGCCAAAAGCATCCCAAGTATTGAGAGAGATACACTCTTGAAGATCCAAGAAGCTCAATGATCACCAAACAGATTCAGCCCAAAAAGGACCTCCCCAAGACACATTACAGTCAAATTGTCAAAATTCAGAATTCCAAAAAGAGCAAGAGAAAAGCGTCAAGTCACCTATAAGAAAATTTCCATCAGGCTAACATCAGACTTCTCAACAGAAATTCTGCAGGCCAGGAGAGACCAGGATGACATATTCAAAGTGCTAAAGAAAAAAATAATAATAATTAATTAATTTTAAAAAATAAAAAAAGTAAAAGCCACCAAAAATACTATACCAAACAAAGCTTTCATTCAGAAATGGAGGAGAAATAGTATCTTTCCCAGACAAACAAAAACTGCAGGAATTCACCACCACAAGACCAGCCCTTCAACAATTCCTCAAGGGAGTCCTACATTTGGAATCAAAAGAACAATATATATCACCATAAATACATGAGAAAGAATAAAAACTGCTAGTAGAACATATATGCAAATTAGAAAGAGAAAGAAAATGTATCTCATCACTACAAAAAAAAAAACCACCAAGCAGCAAAGATAAACAATAAAAGGGAAAGAAAAGAACAAAAGAAATATAAAACAACCATAGAGAAATTAATAAAATGGGAGGAATGAATAAGGCAATACCTTTCAATAACAACCCTGAATGTAAATGGATTAAATTCCCCCACTTAAGAGATATAGACTGGCTGAATGGATTAAAAAACTATACCCAACTATATGCTGCCTGCAAGAAACTCACTTCACCAGTAAAGACACACATAGACTAGCAGCAAAGGGATGGAAAAAGATATTCCATACAAATGAAACCAAAAAATTGCCATACTCATATCAGATAAAATAGACTTCAAACCAAGAACTATGAAAAGAGACAAAGAAGGACATTATATAATGCTAAAAGGATTAATGTGGCAAAAATATATAATAATCATAAATATATGTGCACCCAAATCAGAGCACTCAGATATATAAAGAAACTGTTATTTGATCTAAGGGGAGAGAGAGACCTCAACACAGTAATTGTTGGAGGCTTTAACACACCACTCTCAACACTAGATCATCTAGACAAAAAATTACATGGAAATATTGGACTTAAACAGCACTTTAGAACAAATGGACTTGACAGACATATACAGAATATTTCATCCAACAACAGAAGAAAACTACAGGCCAATATCTTTGATGAACATACATGCAAAATCCTCAACATATTACTAGCAAACAGAATACAGCAACACACCAAAAAATTATACACTATGATCAAGTGGGATTCATCCCATGGACACAAGGATAATTCAACATAGGCAAATCAATAAATGTGGTACAACCCATCAACAAAATCAAGGACAAAAACCACATGATTATCTCAATAGATGCAGAAAAAGCATTTGACAAAATTCAGCATCCTGTCATGATAAATTAAGTATGGAAGGAAAGAATCTCAACACAGTAAAAGCCACATATGACAAACCCACCACCAATATCATCCTGAATGGGAAAAAGCTGAAAGTTTTTCCTTTAAGAACAGGAACAAGACAAGGGTGCCCAGTATCACCACTTCTATTTAACATAGTACTGAAAGTATTAGCTAGAGCAAATAGGCAAAAGAATTAAGTAAAGGGCATCTGAATTGGAAAAGACAAAGTCAAATTGTCCCTATTCACAGATGACATGATCCTATATATAGAAAAACCTAAAAACTACCAAAAAGTTACTAGAGCTGAAAAACGATTTCAGTAGAATTGCAGGATACAAAATCAATACACAAAACTAGTAGCATTTTTATACATCAACAATGAACAAGCAGAAAAAGAAATCAAGAAAGCAAGCCCATTTACAATAGCTACCAAAAGAATTAAATACCTAGGAATAAATTTAACCAAAGAGGTGAAAGATCTCTACAATGAGAACTACAAATCACTGCTGAAAGAAATTAAAGAGGACATGAAAAGATGGAAAGACATTCCAGGTTCATGGATTGGAAGAAATAATGTTATGAAAATGTCCATGCTACCCAAAGCAATCTACAGATTCAGTGTAATCGCCATCAAATACCAATGACATTCTTCACAGAAATAGAAAAAAAAATCCTAAAATTCATATGGAACAACAAAAGACCCCAAATAGCCAAAGCAATTCTGAGCAAAAATAAATAAATAAAGCCAGAGGCATTACACTATCTGAATTCAAATTATACTACAAAGCTACAGTAACCAAAACAGCATGGTATTGGCATAAAAACGGACACATGGACCAATGGAATGGAGTAGAGAACACAGAAATCGACCCACATACTTACAGCCAACTAATCTTTGACAAAGGTACCAAAATCATGCATTGGGGAAAGGAGAGCATCTTCAGCAAATGGTGCTAGAAAAACTGGATATCCATGTGTAGAAGAATGAAACTAGATCTGTACTTCTCATCATATGCCAAGATCAATTCTAAATGGATTAAAGAATTAAGTATAAAAGACCTGAAACCATAAAATTACTAAGAGAAAACATAAGGGAAACACTTCAGGATGTAGGACTGGGCAAAGACTTTGTGAATAAGACCTCAAAAGCACGGGCAACAAAAGAAAAAATAAACAAATGGGATTATATCAAACTAAAAAACTTCTGCACAGCAAAGGAAACAATCAACAGAGTAAAAAGACAAAATACAGAATGAGAGAATATATTTGCAAACTGTACATCCAACAAGGGATTAATATTCAAAATATACAAGGAAGTCAAACAACTTAACAAAAAATAAATAAATAATCTGATTAAAAATGTGCAAAGAAGCGGGATGGGCATTTCTCAAAGGAAGATATACAAATGGCCAACAAGTACGTGAAAAAATGCTCATCACTCATCATCAGGGAAATGCAAATCAAAACCATACTGAGATATCATCACACTCCAGTTAGACTGGCTGTTATCAAGAAGACAGAGAATAACAAATGCTGGTGAGGATGTGCAGGAAGAGGAAGGAACCTTTACACACTGTTGGTGGAACTGTAAATTAGTACAGCCAGTATGGGAAATAGTATGGAGTTATCTCAAACAACTACAGATAGAACTACCAAGTGATCCAGCAATCCCACTGCAGGGTATATACCCAAAGGAATGAAAATCATCATGTTGAAGGGATACCTGCTCTCCGGTGTTTATTGCAGCTCTATTTACAATAGCCAATATATGGAATCAACCTAAATGTCCATTGACAGATGACTGGATAAGGAAACTATGGTGTGTATATGTATATATATATATGTATATATATATATATATATGTATGTATGTGTATATATATATATGTATGTATATATATATGTGTATATATATATGTATATACGTATATATATATGCAATGGATACTACTTAGCCATATAACAAATGAAATTCTGCCATTTGCAGCAACGTGGATGGACTTAGAGAAAATTATGTTAAGTGAAACAAGTCAGGCACAGAAAGAGAAATACCACATGTTCTCATTCATAAATGGCAGAGAAAGGAAAGCGGGGGGGAGAGAGAGAGATAATGAATGAAATGAAAGAGAGAGAAAGAAAGAAGAAAGGAAGATAGAAAGAAAGGGAATGAAAGAAAAGAAAATCTTCACAATAATGCAGTGAACTTTCAGAAGGAGAGAACAGAACTGTGGTTACTAGGGGTGGAAAGGAATGGGTTAGTGAGAAATGGGTTAATGGACACAAGGAATGATTACATTTTGTAATAATGAACATTCTAATTATCCTGATTTGACCATCACACATTGTACACAAGTATTGACATTTAACTCTACCCCACAAATATGTATAATCAATTATTTTCAAGAAAAAAAAGGAAATCAGAGCATTAAAAAGAAAATGTTTGGCCATGATATTCAAATGTCATGGAACCATGTTTTTGCCTTTTTCAAGTTTTAGACTATTTTTTCCTGAAAATCCTCCTAATTAAAAATTCTAGTGCCCTCAGTGGGTCTAACACAATAGCAACTTCCATCAGAGCTGTACACACTCAACCTGGTCTCCAGATCCCTGTCCTCTGGGCAGGAACCTGGCCTCCACCTTCCTGAAAAATCAGCATCCTTTTCCATCCCCCCAAAAGTACCCCTTCTGTGTAGTAAAGAATTAATTTTACCCAAGGAGAACCCCTGAGAGGAAGCCTCTAAAGCCTCAGAATGGCCCAAGTGACAGGGGTGTCTTTGCTGGTCATGGTGGGCCCTTCAGACCACACTTAGTAGTTTCTTCTGAGAAAGTGACTCAGGATGGGACCACGCAGAAAGACCCACCATGTGATTAGAGGGTTGGAGATTTGGGCCACGTGACATCAGCCTAACCTCTGGGGAGGGAAGGGGGACTAGGGATTGAGTTTAACCACTTAACCAGTGATGCAACCAATCATGCCTAGCTAATGAAGCCCCAATAAAATCTCCGAATGCAAAGCCTGGTGAGCTCCCTGGTTGCCAATACCCCGTGTATCATCACACATCAACACCAGGAGAATAATGGGTCCCCAAGGATGCAGAAACTTTGCATTTGGGACACTCCCAAACTTCGTCCTTTGCATCTCTTCCTCTGGCCCAGTCTAATTTTATCCTTTTGCTATAATAAAACTATAATTATAAATATAGCACTTTCCTGAGTTCTGCAAGTTGTTCTAGTGAACTTGAAGGTGGTCGTGGGAACCCCAAATCTGTAGCCATCTGGTCTGAAGTGAGGGTGGCCCCTCAGGATCCCAAATTTGCTGCTGATGTCAGTCTTGGGCAGTCCTAAAGGATTGTGCCCTTAACCTTGAGTTTGACGGAGTCTGGGTACCTTCTCTCCTGGTTATCCTTTGCAGCATAACAAGTTACCACAAATTTAGTAGCTTAAAACAATACACATTAATTATCTATTTCTGCCAGTCAGGAATCCAGGTGGTTTTCTCTACTTCAGGGTATCTCGTTAAGTTGTAATCAAGGTGTCAGCCAGGGCTGGGGTGTCACCTGAGGCTCCTCTTCTGAGCTCACATGGTTGATGACAGGATTCAGTTCCTTAAGGTTAGGACAGAGGTCTCCGCTCCTTGCCAGCTCGGCGAGGCTGGAGGCCTCCTGCTCTTCCCCATCGTGCGGGTCTCTCCGTAGGCATCGCGCTCCATCAGAGCCCGCGCGCAGAGCCAAGAGGGACAGCCAGCAAGACAGTTACAGTCTTACATCACATAATCACAGAGTTGACATCTGACCATTCTATTGGGGGGAGGGATACACAAGGCTGGAAACCAGGAAGTGAAGGCAACTGGGGCCCTTTTAGAGTCTAGTCACCACATCTTCCATCACAGGAACTCCCAGGGTTGAAAACACCTTGTATTTCTTAATGTAAGTCACTGATGCCCAGAAGAAAACCTAAGTCTGCAGAGTAAGAGGTTACTCACTCTGTAGCACTGCCCCCTCTCACCTGCTCCTCCCACTCAGCCCGTGGTTGGAGGCCCAGAGACCTGGGAGGAGGAAGGGCCTGGAGATGATGCTGGAGACACAGCTGGGCCTCAGCACCAAGGCTCCCGCTCATGATCATGTGAGGTCCCGCGCCAAGTTCCGAGAACATGAAGATTCATAAGACACAGTGTCTGTCCTTAAAGAGCCCAGAATATAGACTTCATGCCAAGAGACACATCGGTCCTTGGACAGTGGGGACTAATAGGATTTGTTTCAGAAAGAGAATTTGGGTGGGGTCATGTGTAGGATGGGGTCACTAGCATTTTCATGCTTTTGTAATTACTGAGAATCTCATTCCTGTAATTAAGTCAAAGTCCCAGTGGTCCCTGAAGCCAGGAGATCTGCCAGGAGGAGCCGGCAGGTGGAAAGAGCATCTATCATATGCCTTCAGGAGCAGGAGGAGCAGATCTGAGAAGGCCAGACAGATCCAGCGTACCCACAGGGCAGACACTCTGAAAAGACACATTCAAGCCAGTGACAACTCTGCATCAGACCAGTGCCAGGAGACATGCGGTGCATCCCTCTCTCCAAAGAGGACTTTAATAATGCAATTGGTGGAACCAAGAGGAGAGAAGAGGGCATGGAGTCCTCCCCCTTGTCATACAGAGGAGGGATGGAGGCCCACACAGGAGAAGCGACATGCCCAAGGTCACTGGCTTCTATTGCAGAGATTCACCTACAAGCCAGTTCCCCAGGCTGCCAGTCAGGCCTGATTGATTGATTTTATGTTTATGTTTTTGTAGATGTTTATGATTGTAGATGAGCCCCTCACCCTTGCCGTGGCCCTGATTTCTGTTATCTGGAGTAATATCACAGTTCTCTGGACTCCTCAGACACACTTGTTCTGCACAAGTCACCACTGAGAAAGAAAACACTGGCTGGTCTGCACGTGGGCCTCAGGAACATTCCCTGAGTGTGTGGTGGCTGCACTCACACTCACAAGTGAACGAGCTCCTGCAGTCTCCCAGCCTCCAGGAGCCCTGTGCACGTCCGCCCAGATTATCTGGGCCTCTGTCCTTTCTGTCCCCATGACTGTATCTTTCTCTCCTGATGTCTCTTCCTCTCTCTTTTTCCTTTCCGATTCTTCTTTCCCTTCTGTTCTGTTGACTAGTCACTCTATAGATATGAAGGCTGATTTTAATTATTTTCATAGTAAATTCTATATTTCCAATTTTTTAATGTTGAAAACAGAGAAGAAAAATGTTTTAGATCTATCTCTTTTTAAAACACTTTCAAGTTATTTTTACATACAAAATAATGTAGTTTGTATTACAAATGTATAATTCCCCAAGGTTTAATCATTTTCAACCTAAAAGAAGGCTCCAACTCAGCTCCTGAAAATCAGTTCGAAGTTGCTTATTACTGAGTATGAATTAATCAAATACTTTGCTAGAATTTATTCAATCCACAACTATCTATTGATTGCCTACTCTGGAAGTCAAAGCTTATTAGGTAGATGAGTCCTATTTTCAGGACACAGTTTGCCTCTGTGGCAGCAGAGATGAGTCTAGAAGATCTCTCCTGTCTCTAGGAAAGTTTAACTCATTTAATAACACGTAATACAAAATAATTTAAACAAAGAGACTACAATAAAAAGGCAAAAAAAAAGAGCAATCAAATGTGTTAACGAAAAAACAACACTAATGAGAAAAACATTACCATGAAACAATTGAAAACGGTGACCTATTAATTCACATGCATTTTTTAAATCTTAAGAACAGTCTCTGTTGAGGAAACACATCAAGCAGACATGTGATAACTCAGGAAAGAGAGAGAGAGATGGTAAGAAAAAGATGGAGAATCAGTGGCAAACTCAAGAAATAAGCTGAATAAAAAAATAAAACCATCACAGAAATTAAGATGAAATTGAGGGGAGAACAGGGCAAACCACTGGCATAACCCAAGTAATGTAGGGGAAAGACTATGTAAGTAAATAGAATGAAAACAAAGACTGAATTTTAAAAGGCTGCAGAGAATATACTGTGAAAACAGACAAAAGCAAGCCAAAGCTGGTGACCTATTAATTCACATGCATTTTTTAAATCTTAAGAACAGCCTCTGTTGAGGAAACACATCAAGCAAACATGTGATAACTCAGGAAAGAGAGAGAGAGATGGTAAGAAAAAGATGGAGAATCAGTGGCAAACTCAAGAAATAAGCTGAATAAAAAAATAAAACCATCACAGAAATTAAGATGAAATTGAGGGGAGAACAGGGCAAACCACTGGCATAACCCAAGTAATGTAGGGGAAAGACTATGTAAGTAAATAGAATGAAAACAAAGACTGAATTTTAAAAGGCTGCAGAGAATATACTGTGAAAACAGACAAAAGCAAGCCAAAGCATGCATAATTGGATTTTTTTAAAGAAAATCAAAGTAATGGAACAAATTAAATTTATCATTAAAGACCTCTTTCATGAAATAAAGATGTGTATGCACTCATTTAAAAGAAATCCAATGTACCAGGGAAAATTAACCCAGAATTGTTGACCCTACGACATATGCTATTATAGTTATTGAACTTCAAAGATAACAAAAGATCCTTTGTGCTCCCAGACAAAAAAAATAAAGTCACTTATAAGGGGAAGAAATCGGGCTTGCCTCAGGAAAATTCAAAGCTGGAAGATAATGAAATGGTTCACACAAAGTCCTCACATAAAGAGTGTAAGTCAGGTATTTCACATCCAGCCAAATAGTCCTTCATTTGTAAAGACTGCAGACAAAAGTTTTTAACAGGAAAGAATTCAAATAGTACTGCTATTATGAATGTTCCTTGAGGAAACTTCTAGAGTATGAACTTCAGCAAACCTTAAGATTGGTTAGGAAAACTAAACCCAACAGACTAAGGAAGAGACTCAGCTACACTGAACAGTAGAATAAAGTCTAAAACAAACATGAAGATTAGTGACAGCACAGAATATAAATGTTATGTGCCCAACAATGTAGAAATGATGTGACAAACAGAAAAAAAGAAAGGAAAGAAAGTAGGAGATGGGAAAGGCATAGTGGTTGTCTCATCTGTAGTAGCTGCGATTCAAAGAATATAATTAAAGGTAACAGATCGAGTAACAAAAGAACAAACACAGCATCAGCTGTGGTTTGGTGGTGGGAGGGTAGAGATGGAAGCAGAAATATGGTAATTTCACTGTGGCTTTTCAAAGGAACAGGAAATAACACACTAAAGATGTTATATGCAGTTATCACTATAAAAGCAACCATTAGAACAAATAAATTTCTTCCTGCCAGAAGAACTGCACAAAATACAAAACGAAATATAGGCGATATAGTAAAAGGCTTATAAAAATAAAGAACCCAGATATCCATCAACAGGAAAATGGGTAAACAAACCGTGGTATATTCATACGGCGGAACACACTTGGTAATGTGCTGCTGACTCATGCAACAAATGGGTGGTCTCAGACATGACGCTGAGCAGAGGAACCCAGACGCACAGAGCGTGTGCTCTACCATTCCCTTTGTGTGAAATTCCATGGCAGGTGCCACTAACCTAAGGCAGAAAAGATAAGAATAGTCATTCTCTCGCTGGGAGAGACGGGATTGCTTGTGAAAGGCCACAGGGGACTTTTGCAAGAGAGAGGATCTATTCTCATCATGATAGGGACGTGGGTCCCATGGATGTGCACATTTGCCAAAGTGGTAGACCTAGAACTTAGTGTAACTTGTGTAACATGAGGAATGTATTTCCCAGCCCAGTCGCCTTGTGAAAGGCCACCTTTAGAGCCTCACTCTCTGGGTGGGAATTGCTTTCAGTGCAATGTGCACCCACCAGAGGGGCAGCACCATGGTCATGAGCATCGTTTCCATCTCAGCGTGGAATTCGCAAGGTCCTTCCTGATATGAAAAACGGTCCAGAGGCAGATTTTGAGGGGAGAGGACAAGGGGGCAGGGAGTTTTCAGAAACGAGGACAAAACATGAAATCCAAACACCAGCTTGCTCACAGCATTCATTGTGACCCACTACGAGGGGTTTGAAAGTTTAAGCCACATTTGTCACATCCACAGTCCATTCACTTATTCATTATTTTAGCATTTTTTCAAACTTTTTTCCACCTGCTATGTACCAGGCACTGTCATAAATAACGGAAATAGACGGTAACAAAAGAAGACCCAGCCGTCCGTTCTAATGGACTTTACAACAGGGAGGGGGTCACGGAGAGACAACCATTATCCAGTAATCGTACAAATAAACGTAAGATTACAATTGTGGTAAGTGTGATAAACCAGGTGTACAGGGCTGTGAGCACTGAAAGCTGAACGATGTGCAAAAATTAATTATGCCAGCAGCAGAGGGGGTAGCACAGGCCTGACTAAGCAGATTCTTTTAGGCCACATTATGCCAAGGTATAGAGCCTGGCACAGTCTGTCAGTTAACCAGTGATTATAAAGCCACAACTGAGCGTACAACCACAGTGGCTAATAGAAAAGGAAAGGCAAGACATGAAGAAAAACAACTCAGCAGCCGGAACACCTGGATTCCTGCCCCAGATTTGCCTCTTAATAACCCTCAAACTCAGGCAAGTCACTCAGCGATTTGAACTTCAATTCACTTATCACCGAGAGTGGACTATGTACCTCCTAAGGGTTTTGTGTAAACTAGATATGAAGAAAAACAGCTCTGCAGCCGGAACACCTGGATTCCTGCCCCAGATTTGCCTCTTAATAACCCTCAAACTCAGGCAAGTCACTCAGCGATTTGACCTTCAATTCACTTATCACCGAGAGTGGACTATGTACCTCCTAAGGGTTTTGTGTAAACTAGACCAGGTGATGTGAAAACACTCAGACCAGCCCCGGGACAATGTCGGAACTCAATGACTATTGGTCAAGTGGCATCCTTCCACCCCAGTGGGACGTGTCCCCTCTCCTGCCCACTGTCGTTTCTCCACACCACTTCCTGTCCTCAGGTAGCATTGTCTCTGTGAAAGCCCCTTGCTATTGGTGGCTGCGTTTGCATTTTGAGGACTGACACCTGCGACGAGCTCCTCATCCTGTCACTCAATGCCCGCCACAGTCTGGCCTGACCTCCTCTGCAAATGCAGAGCCTTTATCCTAACGAAGAACTGGTCTCTTATGTCCCCTCAAAATGCCTTGCTCCTTCCCACCTTCAGTAAGTGAAATGTCATTGAGCGCTCAGATGTAACACCGTGTGTGCAGCACTACAGGCATAGAAAAGAAATCTCAGAATGAGTCCCTGCCTCCAGGGAGCAAAAATACTAAGGAAACTTTGAGTGATCAACTAATTGTCAAAATGGTGGTCCTGCCTGATCTCATAGCATCAGGAGAAGAGAGAGCCAAAGGAGAAGGGGCAGAGAAGTCCAGGCTGGCTGCATGGAGGAGGAGGTGAGCTGGCCATGAAGCTGAGGTAAGGCTGGACGAGAGGCAAGCAGTGATGTGAAGACAGTTCCAATGAGGCAGAGAGGTGGACAAGAGCTCAGGCTGTTGAGGGGCCGGGAACGGAACAGCCTCACTGTGGATGAGGGGACGTATGCATGGAGGCAGGACAGGAAGAGTGAGGCCAGGTAGAGGGGGTCTGGCAGCCGACAGAAGCTTGCTGACTGCCTCTGCACCCATCCGAGTAGTGAAAAGGAAGCGACAGAAAGTGACTCCCACAAACAGAAGCTAGATATGTTATAGAGGGATACTGAGTAACTCCCAAATTTGAAGATAGAGCTGAGCAGCAGGAAAACTGTGACTAGAGGTGCTCCTGGAACCTCGAGAGGCACCCACGTTCACAGCCATGCTCCCAGGACTCCGTACCCACGTTCACAGCTGTAGCTCCCACGACCTCAGTCTCTGTGGCCCAGCACCCGAGGTTCAAGCTCCCGGGACTACAAATGTGATTGGCCTGATGGGGGAATGATGCTTTCCCCGAATCAGTCAAGGATAGAGGGAGAGACCATGAAGGCTCAGAAACCATGAGCCTCTCCCATGTATTGGGACAGCTTCCAAAGATGAAGTAATTGTAGAAGCTAGCGAGATCCCCAGTTGGGGTCTGGCACGCCTGACACAAAGGCTCAGCTGAAGTGCCGCCTTCTATTCAGAATCACTTTTGGCTGCTCAACACATATTGGTATTTTCCTACACAGAATTACTAAAGAGGGAAGAGCATGAGCTTGGGTGATGAGTGTGAACGGGCTGATCCATATGAACAGGCTAAGTCTGGACCTTCGGCAATAAATTCCCTCTTCCTGTAGACTCACCGTTAGTCTTCTGGGAACCACTCAGTCCCCACCAGCCCCAGAGGGTGCCAAGACTTCATACGGTCAACCAGGACACAACCTCTTCCCTGGGGCATTTCTCTCTTTGGGCTGATGAAGACTTGCTCTCAGTGCCAGTGAATAACTTGGCCCAGGCTGGACCTAATTGGTTTTATCCAGAGCTCAGAGCCTTGCTGGCTTCTCAGGCCTCGTGCCAAAACCACAAGACGCCCAGTGCAAGCATCTCCGGCAGAGAGAGTCAACGACACTTCCAGTAGTTTCCCATTCTGTAATAGCATTATTTCCAATAAGTCATAAAAAGCTTTAGAAATATGTCTAAGGAAACATTGAGAAAAAGCTACTTTCTGAGTAAGTCAGTAGTAATAAAAGAGAGCAGGAGAGAGAGAGAAATATAAAAAATAAAAATAACTTGCATTGATATAGAATCGTGTATCATTCAAAGCACTAGAATGCAGTAAATTTCCCAGGGTGTCAGAGTAAATTATTAGAGGAAATGGAACCAGAACTCTCTTTTTCTGACTCAGAGCACTAGAGTCCTTCCTCCATACCAGAGGCCCCTACGGAGTGGCTAAGACTTGGCTCATCGGGGATAAACGAAACAAGATCTCGTCATATCCCCTCCTTCATTTTGTCCTGTTTCCTGCATCCGTCATTGAAAATATCGCGAAGCCCTGGACTCAGTGCCCTAGTTGGGGTCTGGGGTGCCCTCCTCATGGGCTCAGCTGAGGTCCCATCTTCTACTCAAAGTCACTTTCTCACAATGAGGAAAAGATCTGTGCATCCTTCTAAGACGTGAGCTCACGATCCCAGGGCCCAGCAGGACGGTTCTCCCCACCACCCCCTTCCTTGCATGAAGCTCTCCAAATAACCATAGAATGTGCAGGAATGTGATATGCTGAGATAGGGAGGAAGTGCCTGAAACAGCCGGGCCTTGTCCCAGTCCCTCCTAAGCAATGTAACACCTTGAGTTAGGGAGAAACTGCCTGGAACAGCCAGGGCTTTGTTTCTGTCCCTCCCCTGGAAGCAGGATGTCATTCAAAGCTTTGCCCAGCAAGTCCCGTTGTCCCCGAATATAAAACCCAGGTGGGATGCCTTTCAGGGTCCCTCAGCTGCAGTGCGAGTGGGGTACGTGCAGTCAACACTCCGTCCCCCCAGGCAGCTTTCCTGAGCCTTGGGGGCTTGGCTCACTGTGGATCCGAGACCTCTCTCCCTGCTGCCTGTCTGTAAGTAATGAACCTGCCTCGTGTAACTCCTTGCATGTGAATGTGTCTTGTCTCACTGGACTCAAGCCAAGGCGCAGTGGGCAGAAGTGCTAGGACTCCTCTTCTGGTGGATGGCACAGCGATGTCCTGGCCATCCTCCATGCAGCAGGGTCCTCTCTAGGGACCGGCAATGAGCGAACCTGCTCTGCACCACCCTGGAGTCCCATGTTGAGATTCTACTTGCTGGGGGTCCTGTGGGAGGACACCAGAATCGGGGAGGCTTGTGAAGCATTGCAATGGGAGGAGGGGAGTCGGGGGTTACATAAGTCTTGGATATGCTCGAGATGTGGTCCTGCCGTCTCTGGGTCCTTGTGGCCTCATAAGGATAATAAAAAATCTCCAGTGTTACTGCAAAAAAAGAGACAAATGAATGAATGAATGAATGAATGAATGAGTGAATGAGTGGAGTCCCACACTCTCTCTCTCTGGCCTCTGATCAACGGTAACGCTCACGTGCAAACGTTCTAGTCGAAGTTCTGTCCTAAGCAGCCAGCTCCGCACACCTCACCCGCCCCAAAGGTCCTGCTCGGAAGAAGGCTCCGAGCTCACTCGGCAGCCTCGCCCCCGACAGTCCCGGCTTGTCCCCTTGCTCCGAATGCTCACTCTTTCGTGTCATTTATAAAGATCATTTAAGCTGCTCTTATCACTCACCAAGTTAATGTTTACAGTCCCAGTTTCCCCAGAACCTTGTCTTCATACAGTGTGAAAAGCCTACGTTTCTTTTCACTTCAAAAATACTGTCGCTCCATCTCTTTGGGTCACGCTTCTAGCTGTGTCTGCCTCCCATCCAGACACAAGGAGACTGTGTGAGGAACCCATCCTTTTTCTCTACCGTTTCTCTCTCACTTGATAAGAGCAAAGTACTTAAAGAATTGATCGAGCTTGTCGGTTAGAGCGCAGCCTTATAACACCAAGGTCAAGGGTTCGGATCCCCGCACCGGCCAGCCACCAAAACAACAACAACAAAAAAGACTTGATCGAGCTTGTAATCCTAAACCAACATGATTGCAGAGGTGCAGCATGGCAGGGAGGCCTGTTTGTACAGAGGCCAGATCGACCATGGCCCCTGGCTCTTGCGAGCCTCAGGGGAACTGGAGAAGATGCTGGCTTCCCAGAGTATGTTTCTTCATCATAAATATGCCTCTGGGAAGGAGGGAATGCCCTCTGCCTCACTGCCTCAAGAAAGGATCTGATATTAGCCATTCTCTTTTGCATGTGAATTTAAGCTGTAATTTTTCTGCTTCTCAAGGACCTTTGCAAATTATACCTTGTTTTTCACTAAGAATGGAGTGGCTGGTTCCCCTATTAAAGGAATCTCACATCGAAAAGCAAATGAAGATGGTCATTTGGGCTCAGAACTCATTCCTAGCATCCTGTGGCCACGGCCAGGTTTCTTGCCATATAAAAAGCCGTCCCTCGACCATCCCTGGGCAAGTGACTCATTCTATACTGTAGACACAGAGCTTTTCAGCGTCTTTTGTCCCGTTACTGACTCAGAGCCAAGGCCCACAGCCAGCTATGACTGTGTCGGGGCACCTCAGGACAACACAAAGACAAAAAGAGAAATGCCGTCGAGCTCAGACACTGATTTGGTTCATCCCCACCATGGCTGACCGTGACACACCGTGCCAGTAGCACCCTCGTTCCCGCTCTCAGAGCTTCCACCAGCGTCCCAAATGGCTTCTTCCCATGTGTGCACATCGGGAACCAGAGTCCACGAGCCCCTGGACCCTCCCCCAGGAGCTCGCTGCCCCGTCCTCACTCCAGCTCTTTGTCTCTTCCCTCCTGGTGAACAACCGACCCCCTCCCGGTCTAGCTCTGCTGGGCAAGTGTGCAAACCCACCCGCATGTGCACGTGCAAAGGCATGCAGTGGCCCCCAAGCCTTCTAACCCTGGACTAGCCCTGGGCCCCACCCCAGACTCTGCCTTCCCTGGCTTGGAGCAGGACCCAGGCATCGTTTTGGGAAGTTCCTCCAGTGTGTCTAGTGTGTGCTTGTAGACAATACGACGGCAGGAATCACAACTTAGCTTTAGCACTCCAGAGCCTAGCGTGGTGCCCAGCACAAAACAATCATTCAATAAAAGTTTGCTGAACAGTAATTCATCTGTGAAATAGGTGGAGACCCACAGTTCAAGGTTAAGGATTGCTCTGAGAAGCCTTTACCACCTCTGCACTGGGCCCCGTGTAGGACGGTGAGAGATAGGAGGGTGAGTTCTGACCCTAGAATGGGAGACATCTGCATGCTGATGCCTGCTCTGGTTAGTCTCTCCATGGGGTGGGGCAGCCGGCCTTTCCTGGAAACCCTACACCAAGTGCCCAAATTGGTACCAGCTGTCTCTGTGAGGGGCACCTGCCCAGTCTGGGGTCTCTGGAGCCCCAGTCTCCTCTGACACAAGAGCTTTGCACTGGGATAAGCAACCCCCAGCCCCCCAGGCTCCCTACCTTGGGGTAAGATATTAGATGGCCAAACTCACAAGACACCCTGGGAAAGGAAGGTATTTGTGCAGTAGCTACTGCAGCCAACACTGGTTACAACCGCCCAGCTCAGCCCAGCTTACGGGTCCATGGTAGCTAATCAGAGGAAAGGCACCTCTTAATTATTGCTTTGCTCCTCTGCCCCAGCCTGGCCTTATGAAGCTGTAACTCTCACCTCAGGGTGAGTTTAGAGGCCATGAGGTGGTTCATAGGAAAGATGCTCTGTTCCCCAGATATCTGTGGCAAATGCCTGAAATCTCTTCTTTTCAGCTTCAGCCCTTAGACTGACAGCTGGGAGAGCAAATTTCTTTCCAATCAGTCTTCCCTCAGAGCCTTAAAAAGTCTTTCCATAAATTCTTCCTGCTTGTATTTCTTTCCTGGGGGTCTTCTGGATCGTATCAAGGTAAAGTATATGGAATATGGTACAAAGAATGGGCGAGAATTGCTGGGGAGACGGGCAAATTGTCTGCAATATCCACCTCGTCCTCTGCCCCGTAGGAGTCAACTGCCCCTTCGGCTGAAAACACTCCCTTAAAGGCTACATGGCAAAGAAGCAGGTCGATGATGAAAAAGTGCGTGGCTATGCTTTGGGGACACAAAGGGCTCTGTTCTGTGAGGACACCCCACGTGACCGCCTGCATCGATCAGTAGCAGGAGGCAAGGGGCAGCCCCACGAGGTGAAGGAGTTTCTCCCTCACTCCTGAATTGCTCCTGCTCTTACTGAATCCCTTGTTGCATCCACTTGTGTCGTTTTAGGGCTGTTCGTTATTTTGTTTAAAGTATGACGGGTGTGTCGAGCAGAGGCTAGAACTTGTTCTGCAGTGGCAGACCTGTAGCCTGAGGACGGGAGAGGCCACGGTGAGGACAGGGGCCACCCCGATGCTCCACTAGGAGGTCGCAACCAAGACGCCGGTGGAGCCACGTAAGGACAACTGGAGCAAACTACCGAGTCACACCCACGCAGCAGCCCTCGGCAGTCTCTGGTCGGTCATCCTGATTTCCAGTGTAAAGACAGGCCCCTGGAGAGCCACGGGAGAGTCCATTGTGTTGTTGCCGAGGTAGCAACTTGAATCTTTCACACGGAGAAGCTGGGGAGGAGGAGGAGGCGCTCGGCTGGAGAGAGCCCAGCCAGCTTCCCACATCCACTGCGTTGCCGTGGTGGCCGCTGCTCTCTATGTGCTGTCACAAGTGCGTTTTATGGGGGAAATTGTGGCTAAAATTATATGAGGAGGGGAAGAGTTCTCAGGGCATTTCTAAATGTGTCAGCAGCGAGTGGCTTTCACTCAAATTCAACCCACATATTCTAAAATCCACTAGAAATTCTTTTAACAATTCATAAGAAGGCCCAACCTAGAAAGAGCCACCATACAGAGCATGGTCGGCTTTGGGAAGCCAAGTGAGAAGAGAGACGTGCAAAGGGAACGGGAGTCAGGGACCATCAGCGTTGCAAATTGTTTATATATTTTCACTGATGTCCTCTTAGACAAAGCAGCACATTAAAGTAATCTTCCCTGGAAAGGGAAGTCTGACCACACCTAGCATAGCCACTGGCCATGGAAGATGCAAAATGAACAAAGTGGTTAACCACCTAATCCAAAGCAAAAGTCTTCTTAGAGAAGAAGGCAATTTCTGGCTTTTTAAAAAATCTTCTTGATTAATAAGTATGTTTTCCAGTTCTTCAACCACCATCTATTGAGCCAGGTGCTATGCTAGGCATTAGGAATTCCAGAAGGCAAGAGCTTCCGTGCTCATGAGCAGAGGCACAGAGCTACAGAGAGTGTACTGTAAAGGAACTGCTTATATCTACCTCAAGGACAACTTATACATTGGATCAGAGAGAGGGTTGGGAATTCATTATTATTTCTGAGAACAAAGCAACAGACTGTATCCATTAATCCTCTCCTCCCTGTTCCCTTTAAATTACTTTATAAATGAGAAAGGGAGAAGTTTAGTAGTTCTCCAGCTCATTCCCACTCTAGCTGACTTAAAAAGAAAACCTGAATATATTGTTCACACTGCCTGCAGGAGGGCTGTGGGTTCAGGCTCATGGCTACCCAGCTAGGATCCAGGTCCAAATCACAGTGTGAGAAACAGGTCTGGCGAGGCCACCACGGCTGCCCTGCCAAGCACCGCGTGTGACACCCACACCGTCTATCCCTCTGGCCAATGCTACCACTGGTTCTGCTGCTGCCACCACCATGACCTGGCTGCAATTGCCTCTGGACCCCCCGTTCACACACTCACACACACACACAAACACACATGCGCTCACACACACACACCCCCACACACACACACTCTTGCACACGTGCACACAGGCACATAGCCTTCTCTGCATTGCAGCTGCTGGGTCTCACCCGTGGAACCTCGTGCTCTTCCCTGAACCCTGATCACAAAAGGGACTGAGAAAGCAAATATCTGGTATTTTTTGGCTTCCACAGAGAGGCAGCCTCTACTTTTCTCAAGGTTCCCAAGAGAAAAGATTACTAAGATTAACCCAAGATTACTAAGAGAATCCTAAGAAAATTTTCCTAACTCGGGAAGGAGTTTTTGATGCTGGGCCGCCAGAAGGAACAAATCTACAGGTGGGTACCATTGCTATGATGCCCACTTTGCAGGTGAAGAAACTGAGGCTCAAAGAGGTAAAGAATTTGTCCCAAATCACACAGTAACTCAGGGGCAGAGCAAACATGTTAACCTGCACCTGCTGACTCTAGACAGCACGGCCTGGCCTGTCCACTGGGTCAGGGCAGAGTCTGAGTTATTCAGTATCTCAGAGAGGTCCGTGGGAACCTTTCTTGGCTTCCCATGTGGAGGAAACGCCAAAGTTCCTACAAAGGCCTATAACCCCCCCTTCTCTCTCTGACCTTGTGACCAACTCTACACCCCTCGTTCACTCCACCCTAGCCCCCAGGCCCCTCGTCATTGCAGGAGCAGGACAGATGCCAACCGCAGGGCTGTCACACTCGCTCTTCCCCTGCCTGGGACGGTCCTTCCCGGCCAGCCACATGGCTCACCCCTCACTACTCTGGGTCTCCACTCAGATGCCCTCNCTTTCTTGGCTTCCCATGTGGAGGAAACGCCAAAGTTCCTACAAAGGCCTATAACCCCCCCCCTCTGACCTTGTGACCAACTCTACGCCCCTCGTTCACTCCACCCTAGCCCCCAGGCCCCTCGTCATTGCAGGAGCAGGACAGATGCCAACCGCAGGGCTGTCACACTCGCTCTTCCCCTGCCTGGGACGGTCCTTCCCGGCCAGCCACATGGCTCACCCCTCACTACTCTGGGTCTCCACTCAGATGCCCTCCCTGACCACCCTACTTTCCTATTTTAAATTGCACACCTCTCACCCCAGACACTCTTTAGCTTGCCTCCCTCTTCCGTGTTTATCTTTAGCATTTGCCAACATATCAATGCTAATCGTTATTTATATATTATTTATACCAAATAATTAGTGTACTTTTTAGTCTAGCATCTGTCTCCTCCCCACGGCAGGTGAGCTCTGTGACAGCAGACACTTTTGCTAGTTTCGCTCAGCTCCTAAAACGCTGCTGGCAGGTGCTCGCCGAAGACTGGCGGGATCCCCCGAATGAAAGCCAAGCACTGGGCGACTGGTGTCTGGCTGGTGGGAAGACCTCAAGGAATAAGGAAGGGAGATGCAGGCTGTGACCTTAGAAAACTAAAACGTAATCCTAGGATAGGGAAGAACTAAATTCCTTAAAGAAGTCTAGAGGGATAACAAACCCTTTAAAAACAAAAAACCCCTCAGCTGATGAATCTTGGGCTCCTGGCACAGAGACACAGCTGGATGGTGCAGCGAGCAGCTCAGAGTCAGCAGCTCCGGCGAATGCAGGCCGCCGCTGCCCCTTCATAGACACGTGTAATGTTTAAGAGAACCTGGGAGCGTGGATAACCTGCTAGAAAACCAGACGAGATTATCCACGCTCCCAAGCCACATCGCACTGGTTAGTGTTCAATAAACGCCTTTTAATGAAGATTTGAAAATTACAAAGTTTCAACAACACACTTTTAAAAGTTACTGTGGCAGCCCTGTGTTGCTGCGCATTTTACTGCCATATACTAGCTTTGTGATTTCATGCAACCCCCTGAACCTGTCTCAACTCTAATTTTGTCATCTTAAAAAAATATTAAGAACTAATGCCTTCCCTTCTTACTGGGCAGGTTGTTTTAAGACCTCAGTGGTGCGTGTGGAAGTGCTCTGTACACTATCAACAATTTGCAAGCATAGTTGTCATTACTAAAGTCCACAGAGTGTGTGTGGAAGCCCCAAAGCCTCACAACACCTGCACAATAATGCAAACATTTTAAACATTCAATTAATAGTCACGGAGAGGGTTTTTTATGTAGTCAAATGAAAGGTCATGTGGCAGTCTCACAAACAACAGACTGGTTGAGTCTGTGAGCAATCTACGGATCACCGTGGGGGAGTGTTTATTCATATTTATGAAGTGAGACTCACCATCCACAATTTAGATTCAATTAATAATGTGTGGAGTACACATATGTGCATAGGGGCACCTGTTTCAAGAATAAATCCAAGTCTCCTCATTTCAACCTCAGCATCAATTTACAAAAAGAAAAGCCAGGTAAAGCCTGATCACGATTTGCCTGCAGACTCTGCCCTGTCGCAGTTCTTCCTGAGACCCAGTGAACTCATGCAGAGGTCGTGCAGAGGTCGCTGTGATGGGCTCATGGCTTGGTTTAGGATCTTTACTGGGCATTTGCTGCCGACTCAACCATGACCACTGTGTCCTCCTCCGTCCACTCCAAACCTGTCCAAGCCTCACTCCTGCATCAGAGCAGTGGGACATTTGAACCTTCCATACTTTGATTACTCCCACATTGTCGCTAAGGCCCCAACACCACCCTTCTGAGCTTTGTGTGACAGGCTGACTGACGGATGAATTGATAGACTCAGAACCAGAGGCTCGATGAGGAAAGCACCAATCCCCATGACCACTTGCATGTCACTGTTTAAAGGTTGACAGAAAAATGGACCCAAATGTAATTTCCAAAAGCTTTCACCTTCGAAAGCAAACAGCCTATAAAAGCGGATTTATTTTGCCAACCACAATAATAGATATTGCGCATCAGCAGTTCATCAGGAGGAGATGCTGTTTTCTTGTGACCTTGTTCAAGACCCTGTTAAATTGGTGGCAAGCCCACAGATATTAAAGCATAGGGCTTTACAACTGCCCTGGCTGCTCCTGCCAGATGACATTGTTTCCTTCAAACTACCACCCATCAGTGACTGTGACGGAGACAGTCCAAACCTACAATCCAAATCCTGGAGCAGGGAGCAGAGTCAGCAAGACCAACCTGTCCTTGTCCTGGCTTCCACCCTCCAGACCTCCCACACCCTCACCAGATATATCTTCCCCATTCATTGCTCTAACCGCGTGGTTTCTTCATGCACTGTCTCCACCGACCCTCACTGTGGTGTGCAAGGCCTCACCAGCTGGTTTCCTCCTGAATGTCCAGGCCTGGCTCTCATGACAAAGGCACCTGAGCCTCCATCCAACCAGCTTCGTCCCTGTGCACCAGCGGGCCTCAGGCTGTCTTCGCTCACGCCCCTCCACCTCCTGGAATCCNACCGCGTGGTTTCTTCATGCACTGTCTCCACCGACCCTCACTGTGGTGTGCAAGGCCTCACTAGCTGGTTTCCACCTGAATGTCCAGGCCTGGCTCTCATGACAAAGGCACCTGAGCCTCCATCCAACCAGCTTCATCCCTGTGCACCAGCGGGCCTCAGGCTGTCTTCGCTCACGCCCCTCCACCTCCTGGAATCCCTTCCCCCTCCTCCACCTCCTAAAATCACATAAAGTGGATGTGCCGGACGTTGCTGACGGATCCTCCCCTCTATCGGGAGCTGCGTTTCCCAGATTCCCTCGCCAGTCGGATTCCAGTTGGGGGCCTCCAACAAGGCACTTATGCAGAATTTGGCAGGCAGAGTAAGAAGAGAAAGATGTTCTTCTCAGTTGGGTGGATATTGCCAGATAAATAAGAGAGGGGTCTTGGTGTCAGCTCTAAGCATCTCTGGGTGTCCTCCCAAGAATCTTCCTCTTTAATACTATTGGAAGAGAGACTTCCAGCAATCTCTGCATTTCCAGATTTCCTTGTATTAACTTCCCTGGTATTCATTTTCTCAGCCTTCCCACAGTAATTTAATCCTATAACTCTCTACTTCAAGGCTTTTCCTACTGGAAACATCAAAATTGCTTCTCTCTTCTGGCTGATCCTAACTGATAAGGTGGGGAAATACTAACATTTTTAAAAGCTG
>NW_007728029.1:0-1677 GCF_000696425.1 Galeopterus variegatus | reverse complement strand
TGCATGACCTTGGACCTGGCCTGTTGCCTGGACTAATCTGATCGGTTATTGAATGGCAGATAGTATCAACAGTGCATACTCCTCCCACAAGCCTCCTGGAAATGATCACCCAAAAAGAATGAGTCTGACAGAAGAAACGTCAAGCACAGTTTTGGGTAACGACAGATATTTACTTGGCAGGGAATTTATGGTATCCATAAAATCAAATTGTACAGACAACTCTTAAGTATGGAGGAATTATTATAAAATGTAAAAAAGAGAAAGTATTAATGATGAAAGCAACTGATTAAAACACTAGAGGACGCCAACAAACAATACATGCCCATTCAGAAGATATCTACCCCCACGTCCCCCATAGACATTTGTCCATGTGTGAAAAAATCCCTTTCACCATAAGGAAGCTTCTTGCAGTTATCTGCCAGTGGATTCTTTTTTCTGGGGAGGTCTGTTCTCCCTAAATTTCATGGTAACTTGTTTCATCTTGATGTAAACAGGGCATTTCTGATTTCCCAGAATCCTGCCAACACTACAGAGGCAGGTGGACAGATGCAGGTGACCTACATGTCTCCAGGGTGCCTTTTGTACCGGGCTATGTACCGTGGAAGCTTTGCTATGAGAATGAGATTACAGACTCAGGTAAGTTTGGGAAATGCTGCGTATCCCATCCTCTTGCAAATTTACAACATGTATCAGCAAAATAAGGACTATAGAATCTGGCGATAAAGAAACCCTTTTAAACTCCATTTACTCTAATGATTTCCAGATTTTTCTGAGCAACAAATCCTTTCTCAGAGGGTCCTATGAGACAGTAATTCTGAGGATGCCTATTCTTGGGAAACTGCTTTAGAGAAAGGATGGCCAAGGCTTTGTAAACCTGTCCTTGGTTTCCTACCTCCAACATCTGGTAAATGTTTCTCTAGACAAGAAGAGGNAAACCTGTCCTTGGTTTCCTACCTCCAACATCTGGTAAATGTTTCTCTAGACAAGAAGAGGCTACTCTGTCAGCTGTAAAATCTGTATCTTATCTTCACACATTGCAGACAGCTGCTCCCATATCTCCAGAACAGGAATCTGCTTTTAGACTAGAAATTTCTGAGACAGGACATCCATTCACCCCTGTCCTCCTCTCATCTCCAGAAAGGTTGAGCTTCATCCTGAGACTGTCAGAAAACTGGCCAATAGACCCCAATATTCAATAACAGAGGACATACTTTTTAGAGCACAGAGAAGCCAAGTGTCATTCAAAGTGCTTTGCATGTATTTATCCATTTAATCCTCCTGGAAACCCTATAAGGCTGTTAGTCAGTTTGGGCTGTTATAACAAAGCATCATAGACTGGATGGCTTATAACGAAGAGAAATCTATTTCTCATGGTTATGGAGGCTGGAATTCTGAGGTCAGGGGGCCGGCGTGGTC
The DNA here is from genome assembly GCF_000696425.1 of Galeopterus variegatus. NCBI lineage: Eukaryota > Metazoa > Chordata > Mammalia > Dermoptera > Cynocephalidae > Galeopterus > Galeopterus variegatus. Next base: position 261 of record NW_007728029.1, on the reverse strand, counting down.
GCTTCTGCTGAGGGCCACAACCTCTTCTGGGCTGCAGACGTCCAACTTCTTGTTGTAGCCTCACCTGGTGGAAGGAGCGAGGGAGCTCTCTGGGGGCTCTTTTATAACGGCACCGGTCCCACTCATGAGAGCTCTGCCTTCAAGACCTAATGACCTCCCAAATGCACCCCCTCCTACTACCATCACTGTGGGAGTTAGGATTACTTTTTTTTTTTTTTAATTTTTATTTTGTCAATATACAATGTATATGATTATTATGGC
>NW_007728028.1:332543-341617 GCF_000696425.1 Galeopterus variegatus | reverse complement strand
GTAATTGCAATCGGAAACAATACCTCTGAGGTGGAAGTTATGGAATAGAACATTTAACATCTTGCTCAGCAGGAAATGGTTTTGCTGTCAGTACTTTAGCAATACACCCCCCCAATATATCACAGACCCTGAATGCATGCAGTCATCCTTCCTTCTCCTTCATAGGAAGAGGGAAAATGTTCTTTTCACCAAAATTAATCCCTTTGGAGTGATCCACCTGCCTCCGCACTCCCTCCAGAGCTTCACTCCCTCAATTAACCCTTCTCTCTTTAACGCCATCATCTTCCCCGTTAGCATGATTTCCTTCCCTTCTGACCGCCAATACACATTGGTTTCCTCTAAAAAAAGCCCCTCAGCATGAAGGAATTTGGGGGTGATATAACTGATTATATCTTCATAGTTGTCATGGTTACACAACTGTACACGTTTGTCAAAACTCAGAATTAAATGCTGGAGAGGGTGAATAAAATCCCCCCAGACCCTTTTCTCAGTCCTGACACCCTGCGATTATCATCCTGTTTCCCTCCTTCCTTTCTCTGGCACTTTCCTTCCCAATGTCCTCATTCTCGCTAACATCGGTCTTACCCAGGTTGGCCCTTGTTGCTTGCCGGCCCGTTCTCTTGCCCCCTGCCTATGGCTCCTGGCACTGAAACTTCTTCTCTGTTTCCTCAGCTTTGGAGGTAGAGGACTTCACTGTTTCTCCTCTACTTCCTTAAGTGTGTCTTGGACTCATTCTTAGCAACTCTCTAACTCTGGGAATTTGCCACAGTTGTCAAGCTCACTGCTCTCCTCCACTCACTTTCTCAGGGATCCCACTCTCAAGGGTAAAAGGACGGCCTGAATGCATTGGACTCCCAAGTCTGTGTCTAGAGAGAGGACAGCTGGCTCAAGTTCCCAGTGGCCCAGTGGACATCTCCACTCAGCTCTGTCACTGCTTCGAATTCAGCACGTGCAGTCCTGAATCTCCCCCTCCTGCCTTCGCCAGCTGCTCTCACTGCGGATGACCTCACCATGGTCTTTCTCTCAGGCCAGAAGCCCTGAACACACCAGACACTCAGCCCGTAGCTGGTCCCCAAGATCACAGGAGGCAGCCTGCATGGAAGTGCTCTGTGCACTGTTACATTCTAGATTTACAATGTATTGTCACTGCCACTAATTAAATCCTTTCAGCTCTTCTTTTGAAATGTCTCTCAGTTTTATCTATTTTTTCTCCGTCCTTCATCCCCAGCCTACAGCTCCCTCCCTTTCCTCCAGTATATTCTGCATTGTCAGTCCACCTTGACTAAAACACACTTTTTCCTTCTCACTCTGCTGCTTCAGACTCTTTAAAGGCACTTGTTATGTGTTGAATTGTATCCCCACAAAAAGATATATTGAAGTCTCGCAGTACCTAAGAATGTGGCCTTATTTGGAAATAGGTGTTGACAGATGTCAAGTTTAAATGAAGTCATGAGGGTAGGTCCTCATCCAATATGACTGGAGTCCTTATTAAAGGGAGCATTTTGAACACAGAGACACACATAGAGGGAAGATGACGTGCAGACACAGGAGAACACCACCTACAAAACCAAGAATGCCCGAGGCTACCACAGCTAGGAGAGAAGCATGGAAGAGATGCACAGCCCTCAGAAAAAACCAGCACTGCCCAAACATCAAACTCGACAGTGCCCGAACATCAAGTCCATTTTGCTCTGTCAGTCACTGAAGATCCTGTCTGATTTGGTCCCTTCTCCTTACTCCCTCAGAAAAAACCAGCACTGCCCAAACATCAAACTCGACAGTGCCCGAACATCAAGTCCACTTTGCTCTGTCAGTCACTGAAGATCCTGTCTGATTTGGTCCCTTCTCCTTACTCAACATTAATTCCCTGCCTAGACCTTCTGGTCAGTCCCTCTTCTAATCAGACGTGTCTCCCTACTAATTACCATCTGGAACATGGCTCTCTGCCTTTGCTTGGAAGGTTCCCAATAGCCTATCCCACTTCTCTCTTCCATCTGAATCTTGCACATTCTTTAAGTTCTAACTTTAGTCTCTCTTCAGCCATTATACTGTGCCTGAGATTTCAGCCTACGGTTTTCTCTCTCTCTCCTCTGAAACATCATTGTACTTATTGTCTGTTTCATATAAGTTGGCACATGATTATGTCTTGTTCACATAGTTTCCTAATAGTTTCTTCTGTGATATTCTTGGATCTAGGGTGAAATTTTAAGTGACCAGTCTCTTTTGAAACCGCTTTTCCAGACACCTTTCTAGATTTGTTTTCTCAATAAAACATCCTTTCATCTAGAGCTTCCCACAATTCTTGTATTATTTAATCATACGTCATCCAATTAAGTATTACTGAGCATTCAGTTTAGTAAGAAGGACATCCTAGGTGTGAAATTCACCCAACTTCTTGGAGCCTTAGTTTTCTCACCTCTAAAATGTTACCTCTCAGAGTGGTTGTAAAGATAAGATGGAATAATTTGTGTGAATGTGATTTTTAAAAGGTAAAGATTTGCTTAAATGTGAGCTTAAATCATTATTATTATCTCAGTGCCAAGTGAGCCCAGCTAGTTAGCTGCGATGCTGATGAAATTATGAGCTTGAACCAAGTGAGATGGTTCTTCTACATTTATGCCAGAGTGGCCAATAAATCTCATAACTAATAAAGAGTGGTAGGAGGGATGGAGAAAACTACAGAGCACATCGTGGTGGGTCAACAGGGTTATATTCATAAATAAAAGACAGATAGCATACTGTCACCTCACTCTCCCTTAAGGCATGCAGCATCCCAGGCTCTCAGAAGAAATAATTGACAGTCCCCAGCATAACCAGCTCTGGTGCTGGTAATCATAAGGTAACACATTCTGCCTAAGCCAAGAGTTTAATGTCTGTTTGTCTGTAATCGAATTCTACTGGTTTTAAGACTGAAAGCTAACTATGAATTGCTAAATATGTCTGTGTATTAGTCTATTTTTGTTACTGTTAACAGAATACTTGAAACTGGGTAATTTATAAGAAATGAAATTTATTTCTTACAGTTTCTGAGGCTGGAAAGTCCATGGTCCAGGGGACACATCTGATGAAGGTCTTCTGACTGGGAACTCTCTACAGCAACGCAAGGAATGGCAAATGGCTGAGCAAGAAAATACTAACTTCCTCATTTGTTCTCCCTTTAAAGCCACCAGAACCAGGCCTATTACCACCTGTTAAACCATCAATGCATTAATCCATTCAGGAGGGTACAGTCCTCATAATCTAATCACTTTCAACTGTTTGTTAAAAAAGGCCCCACCTTTCAATTACCGTAATAGGATTTCCCATTCCCTTAACACTGTTACAACGTACATTAAGTTTGCAATATATGAACAATGGGGGATGACCCATTTAACCCACAGCAGCCTGTAATACAAAGAGCAAGTCTACCTCTGCCAATTTAGAATCCCTACACCGTTCATCCCATGAGCATAGGGAATCAAGGTATAACCAAAATCTCATTGCCAATTTCAAACGAAGACAAACTTTGGTAGGATACAGAGTTGATATGTTTGGAGTATTCACATCCTGAAACCACCAAACTTTCCCTATAAAACCAGCCATATAAATTTAAATTTTTTAAAGTTAAATGTTCCTTTTTTCTTTTTGGCAGCTGTCCTGTATGGGATCAGAATCCCTGACCTTGCTGTTATCAGCACCATGCTCTGACCAAGTGAACTAACCAGCCAGCCCAATGTTCCTACTTTAAGGGAGTTAAATTAACTTTTTTTTTTTTCTGGTGGCTGGCCCATAAAGGGATTGGCACCCTTGACCTTGGTGTTATAACACCTTGCTCTAACCAACTGAACTAACAGGTCATCCTTTTTTTTTTTTTTTTTTTAACTTCACCTTTGGTATTTATTCCACAAACTTTATATGTCGGCCAATGATTTCGAGTAAACCAAAAAGTGATCATTCAAGGGCTGGCTGTTTAGCTCAATTGGGAGAACATGGTGCTGGTAACACCAGGGTGATGGGTTCAGATCCCATACTGGCCAACTGACTAAAAATAAATAAACTAATTTATTTTTTTAAAAAGTGATGATTCTTAAGTTGTGGATGCCAAACACAACATATATATTAAGACCATAAGTTCCATAGCAGTCATCATGTGTAAAATTCAGAAAGCTGGGCCTGGGTCTCTAGAGACTGAAAAATAAGTCTTGGACACAGGCAGGAGGTCTGGGTGTCTTCTCCGCCTGGAATGACCTCCCTCCCTCTGGTCTGCCTGTGAACTCCTGTCCCCTTTGACCACCCATCAACAGAGACTAGCTGAGGAGCTGAATCAGGAAGATTGAAGACTAAACTACTCATAGAAATAGAAACATCTGGCAGCATTTTGGTGAATGCATTTATCCAAAGGACTTGATGAAGAGGAAAAGGTTTAGGAAAAGAAATCTATTTAGTTCAATTTAGATTAGTTTTAGCATGGAGCATCCTATGTGGAATAAGCCTCAAACATGCCAAGAATGTTTGGTACCACATTACAAATGAAAACCAGCTCCCATGCAGATGGGATTCAGAATTTCATAACCCCACCAATCTGTCTTCATCCTATTACAGAAACTATTTTAACTATTCAAAACAAATTCTTAATAATTTCTTCCCATTCTTGATGTTTAAAGCTTTCTAGAAAGTAATATGAGCTTGATCTAAAATAGACACTTATTAAAAATTCAGAACTTTTGTCTAAGCAAAACAACCTATGTGGACTACAAGTATAATTCTTATAGAGGATATTCCTGAGAAATCCAGCTTTTTGTCTTTTAATGAAACGGTGTTAAAAATTAATAAATCATGGGCCGATCCCGTGGCTCACTCGGGAGAGTGCGGCGCTGGGAGCGCCAAGGCCGCGGGTTCGGATCCTATATAGGGATGGCCAGTGCGCTCACTGGCTGAGCATGGTGCAGACCACACCCTGCCGAGGGTTGCGATCCCCTTACCGGTCAAAAAAAAAAAAAAATTAATAAATCTTGCTGCCTCTTATGGGGAGTCTACAGCTGAAGCAGAGACTTCAAGGTAAATGTCACAAGAAAAAGCAGCACTTTGCATGGGGTCCAACACACCCTCACTCCCACCGCTTCCCTTTCCAGGATCCTAGATCTTTTCATGCCGTTTTGGTGGGTGGTTTGGCAGCTGAGTGGGTTTTAGCCTTCAGGCATCAATTACCTTGAAAACTTTAGATTTCTGGATTGAGACCTTTGCAGGGGGGAAAGAAATGAAGTACACTTGAAGGGTAATTGCTACTTGATGGCAGAAAATAGGGAAAGACAGCAAAAAGGTTGCACTTAGCCTCCTCTCGTCCTCCTAAGCAACTGGCACCAGGTCACTTCATTGTACACTGACAGTGTGACTGCTGTGTGACCTGGGGCAAAAGAGAGCATTTACCATTTGTCTCGTTTGTTGTACAGAGTTGTGTGACACAACAGATGGACAAAGCATTGTTCTCATGAAATGGAAACAGCTTTGTAAAAAAGAATTATGTATAATGGTGGCAGGAATCCAGAGACCACATTCTTTAACTGTGTGCTAAATTTAGTTTTGGTCGCTTCATTCTTAGCTAAGATTTAGAAAGACACCTGATTTTTACCATGTTTTCTGCAGCAATGAAAATACTAACATCTAGAACACCCTCTATGAAATTTTATAGACTGAGTGTAATCTTTTAGCCAGCCACACTTTGTTGTTCTTCCTAGAGTTAATTTTGTCCTTAAACTTAAAGCTGCATCCTAAAGCTACCCAGTACTGCTCAGCTTAGCCATTAGACCCACACATGGGGCAAAGTGGTTAACTTCTGTTCTAGGAATCTCAGGAAGTACTAGGTATATGGATAGGATGGTTCACATTTGGAAGGAGAGAAAGGAGAGGGTGTCAGAGGGGGTGTCTACACTTGACATGGGTGTCCAGGTTTATGTCCTGTGGCCCTCAGCCCATTTGAGTACATTTTTATCCACTTTCTGTGAGTGACCTCTCACTTCACTGGCTATGCTAAATAAGGGGGTATCCGAACTACGTGCTTATATTGCATAAGAGGTTCTCTTTTATAATCTCTTACTAACATGGTAATTATTTTGCCTTCCATAAACAGAATCCAATGCACAGGGTAAGTGAGAAAGCCCTGGACATACGCCGAGCAATAAAGGAGAGCCAGCTGCCCCAAATCTGCAAGGAGATAATTCACACAGCCATTTGGAGGAGATTACTACACATGGAGATAGCCTTTGCTGCTGCTGAGGCAAACTGTACTGTCTATCTTGAATCACAAAAAAGCAGAAGGGATCTGACCTGACCTCAGGATTCCCTTCGTTTGAGTATCCTGCACATTTCTGCCCTTTCCTTTCCTCCAACTATGCTTCTAGTTCACTATTTTAATTCCTAGCAGAATCATAACTGAGCCAAAAAGATAGATGTGCATCACCCCACCACCATTGTGTCCAGTAGTCCAGGACATACAGGGAAGCTAAAAAGATGCAAATCCTGTTTTATGTGGCTAACGCTTTTTTTATTCCTAAGGAAAGGCCCAGAAAACTTACTGTATTTGATGGTTTTATAATATGGCTTGGACACCATTGTTAATATGCAACACTAATTTAAATAAATTGCATGTAGTCATCAAAAGAGACAGCTCAGCCAGTGAGCGGGAACCGGTCTGTGTGTGGGATCCGAACCCTCGGGCGGGAGCGCCCCCCGCTTCCCAAGCGGTGCACTCATCCAGTGCGCCACCGGGCCGGCCCCACATGTCAATTCTTTTAACTCTAAGACCAAATACTATCCATCTCAAGAGACCTAACATTTTCTTCCAGAGAAAATAATAAACTCACAGATGACTTTCAGGGACTTTTTCAGACCTGCCAACTATCAGGTCAGTCTCAAGATCTAATACATAAGAGCATAAGAAATAGTGTTGATGACGGAGTGTGACAGTATCTCATGACTTTCAGGGACTTTTTCAGACCTGCCAACTATCAGGTCAGTCTCAAGATCTAATACATCAGAGCATAAGAAATAGTGTTGATGACGGACTGTGACAGTATCTTGGCCTTTGCCTCAAGGCTCTTCAGATAACATTCTCAGAGAGGCCTCTCAAACTGACACCCTGGAACTTATTTTCTTAGGAAACCCAAAAGGAAAACTGCCATCATTCCCGTCTTCATCATTAGCAGCAGCATCAAAAGCATCTCGCACCTGCCAGCACCTGCCAGCTTAAACTTTTAGCACCTGTACAAATTAAGCTAAAATTGTCTTCTGGGAATTTATAATCCAAGATGGATTTGATGTAAACAAAGCAGTGTCGTTTTTAGTACAGCAGTGAAAGAAGGAGAAAGTTCTGACAATGTAATCTCCCCAGGTTTTTAGGATGTCATTTTCAAAGGTTTCTTGGGCATTGCTATTGCTATATTGCTCCTGGGTTACCTACATTGAAGAGGCCAAATGTTCACCAAGCAGTGCTTGGAGAGGCAGTGAGTTACTGCTGCTTGGAAAAGGCCAAATAAACAGAGCACTCCTGACCCACAAGGTAACTATCCAGCCTCTGTCTAGAGCAGTCAGTGGGGAGAAATTCAAAGGATAGAAGGCAACTCCTCTCTAACCCATTCATACTTAGTGCCTTATAAGAAGTTCCTTCCACCTGTACTTCAGTACGAAGTAAAAATAACAAGCCGACCAGTCAGGAAGCCATGCAAGTCAGCACTAAAACGATGATGTAAGAAAAACAATTCATGTTTACTTTTGACAGATACAATGGAATTTCCAATGGGGGATTTAATAGACATAGAATTTTCCAGGCAGAAATAGGAAAAAAACGTTCTCAGAGAATACTGATAAGGGACATTGTTATCTAAACAAACTGTGACAATGAAACATATGTCTAGTATTCTCGATTTCATGACCGGATCACCTCACCTGGAAGACATTTCGTTAGGGTCGATGGCCCAACCACTTCAACCTACCCTAAAGGAAGAGGGAGGCAGAGCTGGTTTTGTTTGGGTTTGGATCGAACCCTGGACGCTGGTGTTATCAGCACCACACTCTAACCAAGTGAGTAACCGCCAGCCCTCCAAGTTTTTTTTAATTGATCCTTAATTGTTATGTGAACATAAATTTGAAAATGTAATGTGCGTCATAAAGATCTCAATCACATACTTTACGTCTTTGGTTAAGGTTGTGATAGTCAAAGTGTTGTAAATCACTCCTGCCCTTCTGTTTCTTTGAGCTGAAGGGCAGGTGCTAGCTCTGCCAAGGATAACATCAAGTAGAAATCTGAGACTAGAGGTCAAGTAGAGCTGGGAGGTAGTGAACCTAGCACAATACCTCCTCCAACCCCCCGGGGAAAGAAACCGGAAATACAAGTTGTCATGCAACAAGCCCCGAACTATATTCTAAAAATATCGATATAAAATTTAATCTCCATTTTTGGAAGAAAACAGCCTAAAAACTCTTTCATGAGAAAAGGCATCGATGTGCATACTGCCACAAGAACGACAACCCTCATACCCTAGGGGCTAACCTGATCTTTGAATGTCTGGCATTCCAAGTGCTCTAAAATTAACTCTTTAAAAAGCGTTTGAATCTAAACCTGCCTCTGTTCCTTAAATTAAAGCAGGTGATATTAGGGCGGAGTGAAGGGGTGCAGAGGAAGACATGGGCTGCTCTGTGGGGCTGGCTTACAGGTGGGAACAGATCTGAGGTTCTTGGAATGCTCTGGATCTAACAGGCATTGAGTGAGACAAGCCTTCCTCCCCAGCCCCAACTCTGATCCAGTTTGTCAGCAGCATGCAGTTTCCAACACGCCGCCAGTATATCCAGAAAAAATACATCAGTCAACAAGAGCCCTGCAAACCCTCAAAAGTCAACATCTTCCTCCTGCAGTGAGCCAGAGCTGCAGTTACGAGTTCGAGCAGAAGAGAGTGGAGGCCAATATAGGAAGGAAATCTGTTGGAGTAGTTGCAGGAGAACGACCAAAATTTTTTAAGAAAAAAGAGAGAGAGAGAGAGAGGAGAGAGAGAGGAGAGAGAGAGAGAGAGAGAGAGAGAGAGAGAGAGAGAGAGAGAGAGAGA
>NW_007728028.1:326360-331543 GCF_000696425.1 Galeopterus variegatus | reverse complement strand
CCCTGCCCCTGCCCCGGCCCCGCAGCCGCGCTCCCGCGGCCGGACGGTCTCCGCAGGGGAAGCCGCCTCAGCGCCTGACGCTCTCTGAGCGATCGGGCCCCGGCGGGGGCGCAGGCGAGGGCTGCCTCCTGGCCGGACGCCGGGGGGCCTTCGCTCTCGGGTTGGTCATGACCGTTCTGCGCTCAGTCCCAGAGCAGGGAGGCACGTGTTTTCCATGAACCGGGAGGCCGAGCAAATCCTGGATTACGCGCGGCCCGGGCCTCGAGCCCTCCCGACCCTGCGCACCGCTAATCCCCGCACACAGGGCGTGTCACAAACGCGCAGACGGCGGCCCACTCCCGGAAGGATGTCCCTGCGCGGTGACCACAGGCTGCTGCAGCCAGCCTCCAGGACGCGCCAGTCGCAGGCCAGGCGGGGCAGAAAAACGCGGTCTACTCCTGAAAACGCGGCCTCCTCCTCAGTCCTGCAAACAGAAATGCAAACACTGGCCCTTCAGGGGAAGTGACTTCAGTTTGATGGGGCTGAGACAGCTGAAAAGGGCCAGCCTCCCTTACAGGACAGTTCTTAATAAAAACAAGCACAACTCCTGAATGTGACAGAGGAAAAAAAAATCTCTGTGTTCACTTAAAATAAATTCTAACAACAAACGAGTCAACTATGATACAATCAGCACTGAAAATGATGACTTCACTGTCTCTCCAGGTCTTATTTTCTGCTCTGTAAAATAGATTGGGGTAGGGAGCCAGTCTGCCTGCCTGCCCGCCTGCCTTCCTTCTTTCCGTCCTCCCTCCCTCCTTCCTTCCTCCCTCCCTCCTTCCGTCCTTCCCTCCTTCCTCNTCCCTTCCTTCCTTCCTTCCTTCTTTCCTTCCTTCCTTCCTTCCTTCCTTCCAGAAACATTTATGTGTGCCAGGCACTGGGCTGAGAATAGAAATTTGGAAAAAGCATGAAGTCTTTACTCACAATGCCTTACAGTCTAGTGGGAGGTGTGGAGGGGAGACCGACAATTTCAGAACATCGGAAAGTTACTAGAGTAGAAATGTATACCCAGAGGTTATAGGAACATAGAAGCAGGTTTTAAATCATGCTTCAAATCAAGGAAGGATTTCCAGAGGTGGATGCATTTGAGTTTTGAAGATAAAGCAGGCATCAGAGAATAAAGAGAGGCAGGGCAAAGAGCTGAACTTGTGCATGGCCACAGGAAGCAGAGGAGCAAAGGTAAGAGATTCGCTGGAAGGAGTTAGTTCAGCTTGTCTGCTGAGTTAGGGAACTCGACCTTTGTCTGCAAGCTATGGGGACCCTCTGAAGGATTTTAAGTGGGCAAGTGATTTGATTAGATTTGCATTTCAGAAAGATTATTGTGGAAGGCATATACAAGGAGACCAACGTAGGAAGGGATTGGAGGTCAGTTGGGATGGAAAGAAAAGACCCCAAAGACATGAGAGAGGGAGAACCTTCAGGGCTTGATGCCTGGTAACAGGGAAGGGAGTGGAGTTGTAGGCTATCACCGAGGTTTCTGACTTGGGCAACGTGATAGACGGAGGGTGCCATTCATGAAGAAAGAAAAATGAAAGAGGAGAAGCAAGCATGACCCAGAGAAATGATGAACTGAGTTTAGACAAGTGGAGTTTGTGCTCTCTGTGGGATATACAAATGCAAATGTCCCAGCAGGCGAGACAGCTATGTGGATCTGTAAGGCATTTTGGACCTATGGCCGAGCAATACAGATCAGGTAGTTGTCTGATTATAAGAAGAAGGTAAATACAGAGTAAAGAAAAATCCACTATATTAGTTTCCCAGGGCTGCCATAACAAAGTACCACAAGCTGGGTGGCTGTATTGCCTTACAGTTCCACAGGAGAGAAGTCTGAGATCAATGTGTTGGGAGGGCCGTGCTCCCTCTTGAAGACTCTAGGGAAAGATCTGTTCCAGGCCTCTCTCCCAGCTTCTGGTAGTTCCTTGGCTTCCAGCAGCATAACTCTAATTTTCACATGGCATTCTCCCTATGTGCTTGTCTCTGTGTCCAAGTTTTCCCTTTCTACAAGGACCAAAGTCATATTGGATTAGAGCCCACCCTACTCCAGTATGATTATCTTAACTAATTACATCTGCTCTTATTTCTGTCTCTTATTTGGAAGTTACCCTATTTTCATACAATCTGTAGTACTGGGGATTAGGACTTCGACATATGAATTTGGGGGTGGGGGACAAAATTCAACCCACGGCGTTCATACAGTGTGAACTGTGAGCAGGACCGAGGATGGAGATGAGAGGAAACACCAGCTTTAAGTGGGTAAAGAGAGCAGCTCTGGATAAAAAAATGAGAAAAAAAAAATGATTAGAAAGGTACAAAGGGGTGACTTACAAACAGGGGAGAGAAATGTTCAGGAAAGGGGTGATTAACATTGCCAAATGCTTAAAAGGTCAGGCAAGATAAGCTAGAAATTGTTCATTGCTTTTGGCAATTTAACAGTCATTGGACCAAATAATGACAGACATCAAAGAACCTGTTTAGTGCCAACATTCTGTGACTTTGTCCAGGCCAACCTGTTTTTTTTTTTCTTTTTTTTTTTGTCCTTTTTGAGACCGGCCACACCGCGCTCAGCCAGTGAGCACTGTGAGCGCACCGATCATCCCTATATAGGATCTGAAACCGCAGCGGGAGCACTGCCACGCTTCCCAGCGCCGCACACTCCCGAGTGCCCCATGGGCTCGGCCCTAGGCCAACCTGTTAAGCGGATGGGGTATAGTGTACATTTGCCATGTTTGAGTATAGCCTCCTATGCCAGAACCTGCAATTTTTCAGCCTCTGTTGTAGTTAAGTCTTAAAAATGTTACCTAAGCTCGGGCAATCTGATGGATTGACAGTAGATCTCAAGTTGGGTGAAAAGCAGTGTAAGAAAACAGACTCTAGAGAAGCCATGTTCAGTGAGGTGTAGAGCTTGGTAGAGAGATATGGAGACACAGGGCCAGCAGGGACAAGGTCCCAGAGGATGTTCTATTAACACCCTATACAGAGTGTCTGTGGTGCAGGTGCCCAGAGGAGCAGCACTAGGGCTTATTCTGAAACTATCTAGTGGTATAACTAAGACGTTCTTCTCAGCTGTCTAGCCTCCAAACCTGATTTTCTGGATTTCTTGGAGATTCTCTGAGTTATTTATATTCTTTTTTAAAAAGATAACAGCTTTATTGAGATATAATTCACATACTATGAAATTCATTCACTTAAAGAGTGCATTTCAGTGGTTTTTAGTATATTCACGATGTCGTGCAACCATTACCACTATCTAATGCCAGAACATTTTCTTTCATCACCCCAAAAAGAAACCCCATACACATTAGCAGCCATTCCCCATTTCCCTTCTCCCCAGTCCCTGACAATTAGTAATCTACTTTCTGTCTCTTTCCTATTTTGGACATTTCATATACATGGAATCATGCGACATGTGGCATTTTGTGTCAGCTTCTTTCATTTAGCAAAATTTTTCAAGGCTTATCCATGTTGTAGTACGTATCAGTACTTCACTTTTTTTTTTTTTTTTTTTTTTTTGAGACCGGCTGCACCGCGCTCAGCCAGTGAGCACACCGGCCATCCCTATATAGGATCCGAACCCGTGGCAGGAGCACTGCTGCGCTCCCAGCGCCGCACTCTCCCGAGTGCGCCACGGGCTTGGCCCAGTACTTCACTTTTTTATTGCCAAGTAGTATTACATTGTATGGATGTATCACATTTTGTTTATCTGTCTATCATTTGATGAACATTTGGATTGTTTCCACTTTCTTTTTTTTTTTCCTTTTTTTTTGTCTTTTTTTCGTGACCGGCAACGGATCGCAACCCTCAGTGTCGCGCCCGTACCGGACAGGGACCGGCTACGGGATCGCAACCCTCGGTGTTGCTCCCGCACCTCGCTCAGCCGGTGAGTGGCCGGTCTGTATGTGGGATCTGAACCCTCGGCGGGAGCGCCGCCGCGCTTCCCAAGCGGCGCACTGTAGCAGTGCGCCACCGGGCCGGCCCATCCACTTTCTGACTAGTATGAACAATGCTGCTATGAACATTTGTACACAAATTTTTGAGTGGAGCTATATTGTCATTTCTCTCTAGGAGTGGAATTGCTGGGTTATACAGCAATTCCGTGTTTAACATTTTGAAGAACTGCCAGACTGTTTCCCAAAGCAGTTGCACCATTTTAAATGACCACAAACAATGCATGGGAGTTCTGATTTCTTAGTGGGTGTGAAGTGGTAATTCACTGTGGTTTTGATTTGCATTTCCCTAATGATGAATAATGTTAAGTATCTTTTCATGTGCTTATTTATTTATTTTTATGAATGAAGCAATTTACTAACCCAGCATCATTTGTTCTAATGCCTCTTGTTGGCAGTTTCCGCCTGTCCAGTGATTCTGTCCAGATCTCACTGTCCCTGAGGTTTGTGGCCCCCATCCTGGTCCTTTTCCACCATTTTCAGCCTCTCCAGGGCTTGGAGGATCCAGTGTACCAAACTCTTGGAGCCTTGGCTGAAGTGGCTGAGCATGACGCTATTTCTCTGATGACCCCCATAGATCTTGGTCATTGAGCCAACCCCAGCGCTGCCTCGGAGGGACAGGTGCCGTGCTGTGGAAGCAGCTCGTGTGTAAAACCAGTTGTCATCATAAGGAGCAAGCTCTTTATGCTTGGCCAGCCTGATGGTGTCCACCCATTCAGGGACCTTCAGCTTCCTAGACTTTTTGAGGAAGGCCGCCAGAGCCCTGAGGAGCTCCTGCTGGGTCACTTCTTTTATGGTAACCCCAGGCATCCTGCGGCCTCCACGCTGCAGCCAACGGGAAGGGCTCATGTGCTTATTGGCCATTTGTGTATCTTTGTAGAAATGTCTCCTGAAATCTTTTGTCCATTTATTTTTTTAATTGTAGCTAAATGTACATAACATAAAATTGAACATTTTGACCATTTTTAAGCATACAGTTCAATGGCATTAAGTACGCCCGTACTGTTGTGCAACGAACATTCTTTGCCCATTTTATCTTTTTTTTTTTTGTCTTTTTTCCGTGTCCGGCAACGGATCGCAACCCTCAGTGTTGCCCCCGTACCGGACCGGGGACCGGCGACGGGATCGCAAGCCTCGGCGTTGCTCCAGCGCCTCGCTCAGCCAGTGAGCGGGAGCCGGTCTGTACGTGGGATCCGAACCCTC
>NW_007728028.1:324184-325558 GCF_000696425.1 Galeopterus variegatus | reverse complement strand
CCCCTATACCAGCTAGCTGCCAAAAATATATATATAATAATAAAAATAAAATAAAATAATATTTATGCAGTCCTTGATTTTAAACTTTTGTTTCAATGGCCTAATTTGGAGGATTAGGGCCTGAAATTGGGTTTCAGAGCAAATCTACATTGTTCAATTTATGACCAAAAGGGGAAATTATTATCATTATTTTTTTATTTTGGCAGCTGGCCAGTAAGGGGATCTGAACCCTATTGACCTGGGTGTTACAAGGCTGTGCTCTAACCAGCTGAGCTAACCAGCCAGCCTAAAAGAGGAAATTCTTCTGGGAATTAATTTTTAGGAGTCTGTGAAATGACGATAGAAGGCATGGCTTCACGAATGAAGTTCTCAGGACACAGAGAGGAAATAATTGTATTCTTGGGGGCATTGAAAGTCTATGCTGAATTCATTTCCTGGTAGATTTTTCTGGTGGATTAGGCTTTATGACTGTCACCGCTCAATGACGTGGGTCTGCTTATTCCTTGAAGGCTACTTTTAATCTCATTTACTTGTTCCTGTACCTGCACAGCAATCTGTAACTTCGAATTAGGGATTAACTGAAGGACACCTGTTTGAAATAGCTGGAAAGAGCCTGTGTTCATTCAGTCACAAATCCAACCAGTATCTACTGAGCACGCACTTTATGCACGACACTGCCCTGGGCACAAGGAAAGAAGATTTGCTTCCTATGATAAGGAGTTGGATGAGTAATGGGGGGCGGGGGTCAAGACAAACACAATTAACTATAATCCAAAACAGAATAGGGAGGACTGAGACAAGTACGATTACCTATGATCCAAAGTAAAGGAGCATGTCATAGTCTATACAAAAGAGGCATAAAAAACGATTTTGAGAATTCAAGGGAAACCGCCCCCCTTTAAGGAAAAAAGGTGTTTGAGTAGTAGGAAAGGCTTTATGGAGGTGAGGAAGGAGAGCTAGACTTTTGCTTAGAAATTTAAACCCATACACCATAATCCTTTCTCTTCAATAGCTCCCTAACTAACTGGAAAGAAAGTCATACATACAAGTAGCCATCATTCAGGGCCATATTATAATAAGACCCACGTGAAAGAGTCACACAAAAGTGAGAGATCACTTGCTAAAATCTAAAAAAGACTTTATGGAAGGGGTGGGCTTGACCTGGGTCCTAAAAACTGTAAAGGATTTATTAAAATGCATGTTTTAGATAAAAAGCAGTTAAATACTCTGGAAAATGTGGAAAATCCTGAAAAGTATGAAGAATAAAATAGAAATCATTTATAGACTCACGCCCTATAGATAAATATATTGCCAGACATACAGTATGCTTAATAAATATTTGCAATATGAATAAGTGAATAAAAGACATTATCA
>NW_007728028.1:321847-322964 GCF_000696425.1 Galeopterus variegatus | reverse complement strand
GAGTTCCTTGCATATTATGGATATTAATCCCTTGTCAGATGCACAGTTAGCAAATTTTTTTCCCCACTCTGTAGGTTGTCATTTCACTCTGTTGATCGTTTCCTTTGCTGTGCAGAAGATTTTTACTTTGATACAGTCCCATTTGTTTATTTGTGTATTTTTTGCTACACGTAAAATTTTGGAATCTGCTTTTAAAAAACATATTATATAATACACACTTTTATATCAACAAAATTATTTAAAAACACATTTTTAAATAGCTGAAGAATGTTCCTTTTATTGATAATAGTATCATTTATGCAACCAATTTCCATAGTGTTCCCACTTAGAATGTTTCTAAATTCCCAATTATTATAAATAAAACTTCAATGAAATTGCTAAGCACAAATCATTGTCCACATTTCTATATTCTCAAGATAGATTTGTGTTAAGTGGAATTATCAAGTCAAGGTGTATTAACATTTCTATGGATCTCAAGAGAGCAAAACATTGCACAGTTGCTTTCTAGAAAGGTTGTATCAATTTACATTCCCATTAGCAATATATGAAATTGAGATACTCACACAATTCATCAGCAGTGTTATTTTAAAATATTTGCGAATTTGATAGGGAGAAAATACTCGTGGTAACTCATTTCTGAAATTCGGATTTATGTGATCAATACTGATGTGAAATATTGTACATACATAATCATTAACTGCTACTATTTCCTTTAACTTCATGTTCTTTGTACATTTTTCTTGTGGAACTTGGAGAGAATCTGCAGTTCTCTGTCAATCTCGTTCTCCCATGGCTGTCACTGTGTGAGCATCCTGCCATGGCAAGTGTGATGTGATTTTTAAAAAATACATCCTTATTTTTATTCTCTTCCCTTCTCTCTTCCCCACCCCACCACATGGCCCCTAAACACAGCCAACTGGTTCATCTAGCGCTCAATCAGCGAGACCATGATCTACTCAAACAGCGGGGGAAACACCTGGTGGCATGAGAATTATGGAAAGACAATTTGTCCAGATTGTCAAGGGCCACTGAGTCACTGTGGCTCTCGTTTTATTTTTTATTTATTTATTTATTTATTTATTTATTTATTTATTTGTCTTTTGTCTTTTTCCGTGTC
>NW_007728028.1:301599-321028 GCF_000696425.1 Galeopterus variegatus | reverse complement strand
AACCCTCGGTGTTGCTCCCGCGCCTCGCTCAGCCAGTGAGCGGGAACCGGTCTGTATGTGGGATCCGAACCCTCGGGCGGGAGCACCGCCGTGCTTCCCAAGCGGCACACTCATCCAGTGCGCCACCGGGCCGGCCCATGGCTCTCTTTTTAAATGCTGGTTTTAGAATGTAACCTCCTCCATAAGATTAAACTCCACAGTGTTCGCCCACTGACTCCCTCAGTTTCAACTAACCTGCGCTTTCTTGCCTTCATGGTGTCTGTTCCTCCTAAGCCTGGTGTAGCTTTTTCTTGATCTTCCTCAGCCCAAATCCTGCCTGTCCCTGATTATGAAGCTCAGGTGTCAGCCTTTGGATGAGAACAGCCTCTTCCTCTGAGTGCCATGTACACTGTATTTCACTGACACTTCCAGCCTCCCAGGTTCTCTGGTTATCTGTGCACACAATTCATCTCCTTCACCACCTTCTGCACTCCTTGAGGAGTCTGTCTTCTTTATGTCTGGATTACCATAATGCAGTTAGCAGAAACGCAAAAATGTTTGACAAATTAAAAAAATAAAATAATGTCATTTAACAGGACCAATAGCAAAAAAAAAGCTACTTAACTACTTTGAAAGGGAAAACCTCAAGTTTAATTTTACTTGTATTGATTGTGGTTGCTAGGTTTGACTGTGTCCCCCAAAAGTTCATATTTTGGAAACTTAATTGCCATTGTAACAGTATTAAGAGGTGAGGTCTTTAAGAGGTGATCAGGCCATGAGGCCCTCATCAATGGATTAATGGCCTTATCCTGGGAATGGGTTAGTTATCATGGGGGTGTGCTCCTGGTAAAAGTTTGGCCCCATTTCTTTTTCTGTCTTGCACGTTCACTTCTGTCTTCCACCTTTCCATCATGGGATGACCCTTGCCAGATGCCAGCCACGCGCTCTCGGACTTCCCAGCCCCAGAACCGTGAGCCAAATAAATCTCTGTTCTGTATAAATTACCCAGTCTGTGGAATTCTGTTAGAGTGCAGACAACAAACTAAAACAGTGGCAGTGGTAAGATATTAGGTAGAAATAGAAGAAAAGTCAATCTAAATAAATGAATATTAGTAACTTAAATAACTCACAAAATCTCATTGCTGTGGTCTGAATGTGTCTCCCAACATTTATACATTGGAATATAATTGCCAGTGTGATAGTATTAAGACCTGGGGCATTTAGGAGGTGGCTCAGTCATGAGGACTCCACCGTCATGAGTGGATGAATGCCCTTATATTAATTCCCTTGAACTAGCTCGGCCCCTTTTGCCCCTCCATCCTTTCTGCTATGTGAGGACATAGCATTCAAGGCACCAACTTGGAAACAGAGAGCAGCCCTCACCAGATACCAAACCTGTTGGCACTTTGGTCCTAGACTTCTCAGCCTCCAGAACTCTGAGAAATAAATTTCTATTATTTATAAATTACCCAGTCTCAGGCATTTTGTTATAGCAGCACAAATGGACTAGGACACTCATCTTGAGAACTTTTGGGGGGTAGAAACTAAAGAAGGAAGAATAGAAAACCATGCCCTCTTATTCTGCAGCCTCTTAGGTCCTCTGTGGAGAGGAATGAAAACTCATAAAAATTACAACTGGAATCCAGGGACCAAGAAACTGAATGAAGATAAACAATTAATTTTAGATTGAACATAGAGTCAGCACAGGAAAATAAGCACTAAAATCATATTTCAATACAATTGGGAAGTAGAGAAGGAAACTGCTACTGGCTTCCATTAGAGTAAAAGCATACTTTCCTGTAATGTTTTCTTGAAATGATGATATATTGATCTTCTTGGGCTAATCCATTAGTCACAGAAAGATGTTCCTGATTCTCTAGGGATGCTGACTCAATAAAGGCTTCAGGCCACATCACAGAACCATACTCTCCTTCAAAACCCAACGCTAAAGAAAAACACATTACAAAGCCAAGACAGAAAGAGAACAACTCTCTCCGAGGTCCTGATCATGTTCTCAATTCCTTGCCAACATCTTGCTCATCATAAATCTGCTTGTAAATTTAATGTGTGTTAGGCTTTTGAAGTTTCAAACCAAAAACCTTACTTGAGTAAAACAACAAAAATAACAAAAACAGGCAAAAAGACTTTTTAGAACTGTTTTTCTGAGGACTATTATGACTTAAAGTCTGTTCAATTCTTGCATTACAAATGAAAACACAAACAAAAGAACCACAGAAGTGTTTCTTTTGAAACTCCTTTTATCCGACATATAAAGGAAATAAGACAATTGATTCATGTTCTTATTCTTCATAATAGATTTCAATGCCTGTCTCTAATCTCCAAAAGGCTATATTTCATATGTAGTTTTTTAAAAATTAACTTTTAATAAATATAACTTATAAGCAAAAGAATGCACAAGTCCTAAGGCAACAGCTGAATGAATTATCACAAAGGAACCACAACAGGTTAAACATCATTCAGATCAAGAAATAGGACATTACCGACACCCCAGATGCCTCCTTCCTAATGGAGTTTTGAGCTAGATTTATTTTTTTCATAGAATAAATCATATAATATAATTAATGGTAGTAAGTGCCCAGATCAGCCCACAAAAGCCAAAAAATGTACTTGGACTATAACTAAATGACACCATATCCACATCAATGTTTCCATGAGGAAATGCATGTTCAGTTCCAAACAGTGATGCCGGGGGGTGTGCCCCAGACTCACCATCCTTGAACCTCACAGGCTCCCACGTGGAGATTCTGGGTGAGCGGGGCGCCTGTGGAGGGGAGGAGGAGCTATGCCAGGATCCCAGCAATCACTTCCCAGTCTACACCAGTGTTAGGATCTAAACATGAGAAAGTAGAGCTTTAGCCAGACATATGCCAAATATTCTGACTTAGGAAAAAGATTCTGGACAAGCGTTCCAGCAGGGAGCTGCAGGTCTGCGTCTATGTTAGAGTGATTTGCAAGTTGTATCTGCCTGTTGATAGACATTCAAGAGAATGAAGAGCTGTGTATTCAGGAATCTAGTGGTGGGGGAAGACTAGTAAGTCAGGCTTTCATATAATTGTTACTTTTATTGCAAAAATTGATCTTTGTAGATCTCTCTTCAGCACCTGATTCTAATTAAAGGCAATCATTCTCATTTTAATAGTTTAACACTGAAAAAAGAACTCGTTATAAATATTAAATGGTGTTTTCTAGCATTTGCCAAAATTCCCAGAAAATAAAAATTATCTAGGATGCTTGTCAGAACATAGATTTAAGGAGTCCAACCCTGACTTACTAAATCAGAATTCCCAGGGGAGGCCTGATTATCTATGGTTACTTATTTAACAACAGCAACAGGTATTTCGTGTGTGTGTGTGTGTGTGTGTGTGTGTGTGTGTGTGTTTGAAGATGGCTATCAGCAAACGCCCAGGTATTTCTTATCTTCTTCAGGACAGTACAGGAAACACTGGCTTGGTCTAAGAAATATGAAAGAGCCATGTATTAAGTTACAAATGCTATATAAGGGGCCGGCCCGTGGCTCACTCAGGAGAGTGTGGTGCTGATAACACCAAGGCCGCGGGTTCGGATCCCATATAGGGATGGCCAGTTAGCTCACTGGGCGAGCGTGGTGCTGACAACACCAAGTCAAGGGTTAAGATCCCCTTACCGGTCATCTTTTAAAAAAAAAAATGCTATATAAACCTTAGTTGTTGTTGCTGTTATTCATAATAACAAAAATGATATGGAGCATTGAGAGGCTGCTTTGGACAAAAGTTTCCTCAGGTTGAACAGTTTCGCCACTGTCTTCATTATTTCTTTTATTCCAAGATCAAGAGTCACAAACGGTAACTTTACAGATACCTGATACTGTCTTCAGCACACTAGATAAAAACTCTTAATAAAATTTATTTTTTAAAATGGACAGAACAGAGTTTGATCATCTTAATCTCTTGAATCCAAGCCTTCCTCACCATTATGCAGGTTCTCAAAGGCTGCTTTATGGCTAACGATATGGACACATTGTCTGGGGGCTTAGAGGGGCATCTCTGTTCACCAGCTTTTAGATTCCTTAATCAACTGCAGAGTGCTCATGGGAATACAAACTAGCATAATTAACCAGTGTTACTGGAAAGCCATTCTGTGATATGTATCAAGAAGCTTAAAAATATTTATAGCTTATGCTCTAGTAATCCCACTTTAAAAATCTTTAATGAGGCTCTATCAGAGGTGTGGTCACAAATGTGTCTAGACCCCATCGAGAGAGCACCAGCACTGGGTCTGAACACCAGCTCTGCCACTTCCTAATTGCACGATCTGGGTCAAAATATGTGACCAACTGCTCTGTGCCTCAGTTTCCTCTTCTGTTAAATGGTAATAATAGTAGGGTTGTTACAAAGATAAAATTAGTTAAGATGCATAAAGAACTTGAAACAGTGCCAGTCACATAGTTAGAAATTCAATAAACGTTAACTATTATTACCTATGATTACAAAAACATTCGTCACTGCATTCTTTATAATAGGAAAAAACTGAAACAAGTTAAATGACCAGAATGAATACATACATTCCTGTACATTAACACAAAAGAATATAATGTACCTCTGGAGGTACCGCATAGTGGCTCAAAACTCAAGCTCTGGACCCTGAATGCTAGCCTGCCCCAACCAGCCATGTGGCCTGGGACAATTTTCTTAACAATCTGAGCCTCAATCTCCTCATCTGAAATTGGAGAAAAATAATACCTATGTCAGAGATATTACTTATCCATAAAGCACTGAGAACAGCTCCTGGCACACGGTCGTTACTTACTCAGTGTTAGTCTTTGTATTTACAGTTTAAGTTTCATAGCCTGACTGACTGGTGCTATATCACACACACAAAGCTTCCTGGTCAGTGGCTGAGAAAGTCTGTGCCTTGGTAGGAAAAGGCAAACAGAACAAAACCTAAATTCCCCCTTAAGTTAATAGAAGAAATGATAGATGCTACGTGCAAAATCGCCCTGTGAAGGAACTGGAAAGAGTGGTCCCACTGGCCGCACCAGAACAGACTGCTTTGATTAAAAGAATAAAGAAAAGGAAAAAAAGAAAAAGAAAAAGAAAGGCCCCTAAACAAAACACCCACCCCTGCGACGAACAAGTCTTGGCAAGAGGAAGGAGCCAAAATGGTTTGTTTAATCTCCAGTTCGCCTCTTTTCTTTTCCCTGCCTGTCCACTCCACCCCCTACTCACTTTGGGTTTTTCAAAGACTAAAAGAGAGTTGTAACAACAAGGTCAAGGGTTTGGATCCCCAAACTGGCCAGCCGCCAAAAAAAAAAAAAGACTAAAAGAGAGAGATGGAATGGGAAAGATAGATTTATATCCACTTGCAGGGAGATGTGCAATAACAACTTCCAAAGGAAGAACTGGGAGCTGCTCCCATGTCACTTTACCCCCACCTTGCTCCTAAAGCTCTCAGTGCTGGTGTGGACACAAGCTGGACACGGTTTCTGTTCCAAAGGAGCAGGTTTACCAACAGCCTGGGAAGCCCAGAGGGTACTGAGACGTTTCTCTGACCCAGTAAACCCAATTCCTGGAAAGGACAGGATCAGCCGTCACCAAGCTCTTCTTCCACCCAGCCCTGTTCTACCCCAACCTCGGGGCCCCTCCCTATCAGCAGCTCCCCCTTCCCCAAGGACCCTGCCCTCAAAAGCCACACGCAGAAGCTTGAGACACCACCAGATCTGCATGCAGATGGCAGTTGTGGAACCCTGGTCAGCATGGCCTGCGAGGAGAAAGGAAGCTTCACATGGGGGGCCGGTATTCCCTGAACACCCCGGGGCAGTGACGGGGCAGGGGGCAAGGGGCAGGAGCTGGGAGGCCAGCCATCGCCCCCATTCCCCGCCCCCCAGCCCTCTAGTGACAGCTCAGACAATGGCTCCCCTTGGTTTACTGCACTTGTTGAGTGTAGGAAGACAGCTGCTTTTTTTAGGTCTTGTCACTATCTTTCCTTGTCACAGATCCAACACAACTTCTGGGGCTTCTATGGTCACTGCTGCCTTATAGGGGTCTTTCCATTTTCTTTTTGTAATGAGCCAGCATTAATTAATATTTATGTGGTATCCCCAGTGTGCCCAGAACACAGAGAGTAACCTCAAGACAAAATAGCTATCCTCCCTGAGGGTATGTTTAAAGGGGCCACATTTCTAAGAAATCACTGACTGCTGCTGTTTTCTTATTGAAAATGCTCTTAATAAAATAGAATCATCCATGGGCCGAGCCCGTGGCGCACTCTGGAGAGTGCAGTGCTGGGAGTGCAGCAGCGCTCCCGCCGCGGGTTTGGATCCTATATAGGGATGACGGGTGCGCTCGCAGCGCTCACTGGCTGAGCGCGGTGCGGCCGGTCTCAAAAAGGACAAAAAATAATAATAATAATAAAAATAAAATAAAATAGAATCATCCATGGGCCGAGCCCGTGGCGCACTCTGGAGAGTGCAGTGCTGGGAGTGCAGCAGCGCTCCCGCCGCGGGTTTGGATCCTATATAGGGATGACGGGTGCGCTCGCAGCGCTCACTGGCTGAGCGCGGTGCGGCCGGTCTCAAAAAGGACAAAAAATAATAATAATAATAAAAATAAAATAAAATAGAATCATCCATGGGCCGAGCCCGTGGCGCACTCTGGAGAGTGCAGTGCTGGGAGTGCAGCAGCGCTCCCGCCGCGGGTTTGGATCCTATATAGGGATGACGGGTGCGCTCGCAGCGCTCACTGGCTGAGCGCGGTGCGGCCGGTCTCAAAAAGGACAAAAAATAATAATAATAATAAAAATAAAATAAAATAGAATCATCCAGAGAAGAGCACAGGTCAAGAAGCAGGTATCCAGAGAGCCCTGGTTCTTGTCCCTTGGCTCCAATGGAAGAAGCTGTGTGTCGGTGATATCAAAAGGATTCGGCTGGCCTGGCTGGTTAGCTCAGTTAGTTAGAGCCCGACTTTATAACCCTAAGGTCAAGGTTCAGTCCCCATACCAACCAGCTACCAAAATTTGGCTCTTCTGGGCAAACTTGAAATGCAATTATTTCCCAGTTTCCTGCTTAGCACTTCGGAACTCAGGGAAGGAGACGACCATGCAGACTTCACAGGATTTTTGCAGCAGACAGTCTCCTCAACATTTTACTTGAAGCTCCTGTATTTAAAATTGAACCACCCAATATTGCAACTAGGAATATTTTGGAAAGCTATGGATTTTAAACTGTCTTGGAAAGCATGTGAGTGTTCTTTATGGTGCATGTTTCTGAGGAGAGGTTGCAGCTTCAAAGTTCAGTTTAAACTCTGTTTTGCCCTTCTGAGGAGGACGGGAGAAGTCAGAGGAAGGAATACACCCAGTGAGAACTCCATCTCTGGAAGGTCCCTGGTGGAATCTCAGTCAGAATATATTTAGCCCCTTAACACGTCAAAGAGCACCCATTGGAGACTGCTTAGACCAGGTTTACAGTGAGGCTTCGAAGGAGTCACAGATTTAAACATCCTCCTCCCACACACCCCTTCAAGGATAGATGTCTTTTTTCAAGTTGGTTCCAGAGACTGGAGTGGAGAAGCTGATCTGACATTTGAGAAACCAGAGATTGGCCCTTTGGCTCCTTGTGGTTTCTAGAGTCAACAGTTGCAGGAATTTCACTTTAGTTCTATTTGCATAACAGTTGCACAATGTGAAGTGTACTATTCTCTCAGTTTTAACTTGTTAAGTAGGGTACTAGAAAGTGCAGGCTGAGAGTGGGCAAACACACCTGGTGGTTAAAGACCTACGTACCAGGAAATACTCTCTTTGAAAATACTCTCTTTCTCCAGGAAAAAACTGGAGGTTTGATAAAGGATCTGTTCCCAGCAGGGGCACATGAGGTGAGATAATGCGTATCTAAATGACCTCCAGGGGCCCCCCAGTCTAGGGAGTGCAATCCCAGTCTGGGTTTCTGATTCACCTCCCACCTTTTTTGGTGGGTCCCTTTAATATCTCTGGATGACAAAACAGCATGCTTATTAAGTGTGGAGGATGGTGCGAGTGTGCTGCATTTGAAAAATTAAGTAGACAAAAAATTCTTGAAATCCAAGGGATTATGAATGCAAACCAAATTGGGGTTCCATTGCTCTGCTTAGGGAGGACTCAGGAGCACCAAGGTCTCCAGGCTCTCTGCTCCTAGGGTGCCTGCAGGGGCCCGGCCACCATTTTTCTTGACCCTGTTGCATTGGATCCTTGGTTGCAGGGCCTCACTTTTTCTAGGGTTTTCCACAAAATGGGTCTGGAGAAGTATTAACTCCACTCATGTCAAATCTTTGGAAGAAGGATTGACACTGGCCATTCTAAATTGACACATTTCAGTCTGTGGTGTGGATACGGTTTTCAGTCCCCAACCCCAGCCCCAGATGTGCTTGCAGCTCCAGACCTAGCCTTGCAGGCTCGTGCTTCCGTCACTCATAGAACATTTAAATGTCCTCTGCTTGGAACGCTCTAGAGGGTCACCTAGAAATGAATGGGGTGGTCCACCTGGGAGGGAAGAGGGATGGCTCCGTGCCAAGCACTCTGGAGTGACATCTACATGATCTATTTTTTCAATCCTCATAATAGCCCAATAAGGGAGACAGTATTGTTCACATTTTCAAGTGAGGAAAAATGAGAAATGGCGAGGTTAAGTCACTTGCTCAAAGTCACTCGTAGTCACTAGAAAGTGGTAGTCCTGAGATTTGAGTTCAGCTCTGTTTGAGCTATGTTCTGGTCTTGGCACACGGATGGGATATTATACCTTTCATAAAATTTATTAGGACAATTTTAGGTAAAAACAAATTTTAGAGAAATGGCTATTTTCTTGTTGTATAAAGTAACCGACTTGCATGTATTACCTCCTGAGAAAACAAGAAACATATTTTCACACCACACATCAGGCCTATCTCTTATTCTTGGATGAACCTTCTACATGGATAAGCACAATTAACAATGAGCTCAAGGTGATTCCAAACCATGTTTAACTTAGCTCACAAGTCCCTGAGAGGGAGATTTCTGTCATATCTAGAGCCATAGATTAGGAGCTAGAATAGACTTTGAAGATATTGCCTCATGGACAGACCAGAAAAACATGGCCCAGAGGGACATGCTTATCAGAGCCACCTGCTGGCCAGTGGCAGAGTGGAGACCAGACACCCCCTTACTGCTGTCCAGCCCACGGTTCTGCCCACGAAACTGCATTCTCTCACCATTTCCTTTCTCCAGAAGACACAGATAAACCAGAGAGCCATTCAGCTAACTTGGTCAGTATTTAGGACTGTCATTGAGTGCTGGTAGTAGTCATAATAAAGGAATTAATATTTACTGAACAATTGTCATGTGCTGAGCACTATGTAAACAACTTTTACTTGTTACCACATTTAAGCCTCACAGTGGTCCAGTGAAATAGACTATCATCCCCATTAATTAGCTGAGGAAATTAAGACCGAAGGAGACTAAGTAACTTGCCAATATTACACAAGTAAAACAGCAAAGGTGAGGCTGGGACCCAGGTTTGTCTGAATCTGTGAGACTGTGAGCATAACCTACTCCATCTTGAAGGCCCTTACCACTTGCTATGCCCTCTGTGTGACTCCTGCACCCAGAAGTTATACAGTAACGAGGGGTAAGGGAGCTAGAACAACAGGTAGAAACAGCTTGCGGACTATAAAGAAGGGTCCTAATGACTAAGTACTGGTATGGTAACAGCCGGTCCAGCTACCTGCATCAGAAGACCACCAAGAATAATAATCATTGTCATAAGTAGTGACATTAGCTTGTGTCTTAGTCGGTAATTCCTTCTTGGATTTTTCCACTGCTTTGTGTGAACTGTCTACATAAACTTGGGCTCAACTCGGCGGTGGCCTGGAGAAACTGCGGGGGCTCCTGGGTCACTGCCTGCTGATCCAGTACCCGGTAAGTAACTTACTCTCTTAGTTAAAATTCTTTGCCTTACTGCAGAAGTGCCTGCTTTGTCTTTTGGTCTCAAGATACCTCCTTAGTTTGATGTGCATTTTGCCTTTGCTCCACCTTCAGAGAGAATCAAAGCTCTGATTTTTAACCCCGTGTTCTTCAGCTTCTGCCTCTGTGTGTTGTCCCTCATGAGCCACCGCACCATATAGGACAAGCCCCAAACACCTCCCCTCAGCTGGCCCTTCTTGGGATTTAGCTCATTTTATAGGTAAGGAAGCTGGGACACCAAGAGGTTAAGTAACTTGCACAAATCTACACAGCTAGTAAGTGACCCAAAGTGTGAATCACTAGAAAGGTGTGATACTGTAATTTATAATAAGGAATATATATTTGGTCTTGTCTCTGTTTCCTGACACACATTTCTTAAGACCCTTGGAATCTACAGAGTGACAAAGTGTCTTTTTGTACACTAATGAGATAGCTGATGGCTGGGGGCTGCTGCACAGCCTTGAGGAGGGCTCATTGCCAGGAGAACCAACCATGTGATTAGAGGGTTGGAACTTTCAGGCCCCCTACCCCCACCTCCAGGGAGCAGAGAGGGCTGCAGAGCGACTTGATCATCCCGGCCAATGATTTACTCAATCATGCCTCTGTAATAAAGCCTCCATAAAAACCCGAAAGAACTGGGTTTGGAGAGCTTCCGGGCTGCTGAGCACCTGTAGGGTCTGGGAGGGTGGTGCACCTGCAGAGGGCACGGAAGCTCCACGCCTCTTCTTCCATACCTTGTCTTACGCATCTCTTCATCTGTATCCTTTGTAATATGCTTTATGATAAACCAGTAAACATAAGAAGGTCCTGAGTTCTGTGAGCCATTCTAACTAATAATTGAACTGGAAGAGGGGATTATAGGAACCTCTGATTTATAGCCAGTCATTCAGAAGCAAAGGTGACAACAAAAAGGTGTAATTGGCCTCTGAACTGGAGTAGACAGGTGGTCCTGAGCCCTTAACCTGTGGGGTCTGCACTAACTCCAGTTAATGTCAGAACTGAGTTAAGTTATAGGATACCTAGTCAGGTAGGAACACGACAGTGCACTGATTTGAGTGGAGCCTGGGATTGTGAGGCCTGCAGTGGGCCCTGGAGCGAGAAGGAGATACACCTGTCCTTTCCCTTCTGCATCTCCATCTCACCTGGGAGAGTCAAAAGTTCACTGGCAGAATCAGAAGTTCTCTTCCTTAACAAAACCACCCCGTGGGGCAACCCATCCCTCTTTCCAGGCTCTCGGACTACTCAAGGAGACTTTGGCCCATACAATGGTCTCAAACATTCATGTTGCTTTGGGTCAAATTCATTTGAAAAATAACCTTTGCATTCTGATTATTCCAGAAGCCACAAAAGCACGGTGGCTTTCATCCTTGTATATCTAGATAGGAGATACAAATTATGGAGAAGTGGGGAGATTTATAAAGCACTAGATGTATTAAAGTCCCATGGTCCACCTTTAGCTTTATTTAAAAATTAAAACTCACTTCTTTAGTTTATCAGGCTCTTATCATATCAAACACAGACCGTGAGTTCATTGACTCCAGACCACAAGGCTCATCAGAAAGGAAAAGACATAATTCTCTGATCAAAACTGCCATAGGTGATTCTTCTGTCTAACAGTAAGAGGCAAGAATTTCTAAAGCAATTCCCAGGACTTTAGATGCTCCATTCCCCAAAACCCCTTGTGGGTCTAGATGACAACACAACCCCTCACTTGCCATGCATGTGCTCCTCTGCACTGTGACAGGTATATTACTTGCACCAAATGGTTCACCCCAATGATAAAATTAGGCACCAAAGACTGGAGGGCTGGCTAAGCCCATTTCAGATTTCAGAGACACAAGTCAAGCTAGGAGGGGTTTTTCAAAATTTTTGTTGGTCTTTTTTGGGCAGCTGGCCCGTATGGGGATCCGAACCCATGACCTTGGTGTCATAAGGCTGCACTCTAACCAACCGAACTAACCGGCCAGCCCCCATTTCAGATTTCACCCCCACCTCATATGGTGTCCACTGGCTCTGCTGACTTCTCACTTGGGTAGTCAAGGACAAATGCTCTATTTGCCTGGGGCTGCTCCTCCATTCCCTCAGCCCCACTGCAGATGGCCTTAGTACCCTTTGAACACTTTTATAGCGCAGTAAAATGTTACAGCCTGCCAGCTCTAAACCGTTCCCACATTTCTGAATAGATCTATTTACGACATACAAGACTACTATGGTTTGCCCTTTGAAAATACTAGCAGATATTAGATGCTTTCAAACGGGGGCCGACGGAATTACATTGGCTAACAGCTGGCTTACAGAAACCCCACAGTGGCAGAGCTGAACTCCTGACTGTGAACAGTAAGTTAGAAAATGAAACAGCACTCGAGTCTCACAACATCAGTGGAAGTGGCCTTACGCACTCCACATCCATGTAGCTTTGGTGTCAAATCCGGCTGTATCTCTCCCCTCATTTCTTGCTTCCTTGCTCCTTTCTTGTCTGTGTTGACAGAGCTTTGTCAGCAAATCCCAGTGAACTGATCTTTTCTTTCTGTCTTTAGCAGGCAAAAAATTACAACCAGGAAAAAGCGAGCAACCCAGTTCCACCTGGTTTCTCTCAAACAGTGCCCAGGGTTAACCAGCTGTCGCAGAAAGAAAATCATACACTTACCCGTGTTCCATAATGGCCACTCCCGTGCATCAGAGGCTGGCCCCAGCCTCCTCGGATCTGGGCACTCGACTCCCTGCAGCCCACGGACAATTGGGCCCATTATAGTCATCAGGCCGCCGTTAAAGGGTGGCCCTTACAAAAATATAAACAGCTCGTCAGCACAAGCCAAAGGGGCGGGGCCGCAGCCTCAGGGGACAACGGGAGCCAATGATCAGCCTCTTTGGGCTCTGTTTGCTTAAGATATTGTGTTTCATTCTGAAGTAGGGGAGAAGGGAGGGAGAAATACTGAAGAGGAAGGGCCGGAGTCCTCTTCTTTACAGCACCCCAGCGACAAAGGGGCCCAAGTTGAAAAGTTTAATCACTGTCTGCAGATGACCAGTTTCAGGGAAGTGTTTGTATATTGCACACATAATCATATGCCTTTTTAAATCCACAGACACTTGTGTTGCATTAGCTATCTTTTGTCTTCCTGAGTTTTAATACATGTAGTATTCATGAGGCAGGCAGGAGTTTTTCAAAGAACAAAGCCCAAGGAAGATAATTTTATGACATGCTTATTTTATTGAATATGCTCTCTGAGGGGAAGCACTCAGCTCATCTACAGAGAAATGATTTGATTGTTATGTCTTCTGAACCCAGAGACATGGACTTATTTTATCCTCAAGTCAGCAAAGTGGCTCAGATCTGATGTGTCCATGTTCGTTGTTCAAAGGCTGTTTTAATTCGGTCACACATAGGCAAACAAAGGAGAAGTGAGCTTAGGATGCACGGAAGAAAGCAGCACCACTGTGGCTTCTTTCTGTCACCTGAACTTAATGAAATTCTGCTTTTTAAGCTGGTACTTCAGCTTAACCTTCTAACACTCTACAAATAAGAACCGAGAACCAGAAAATAAACTGTGGCATTTTTTCTTCATCTGATTTCTAAATAATACACTGAGGTAAAAATAAAGTTAAGGGTTATTTGGTTGTGTGGTATTGCATAAATTACAGGCATACAAACTTTGGGAAAGGTATGGTCATTACAATTTGGAATAGTCTTCATTGTTTATAAAAGGAAGCACAGTAGTTACCAAAATTAACTAGCAGAGGAACAGAAAAATGTTGAAACACACTGTTGAAATATGTTGAATTAAAGTAAAATTCCTCTGGCATCTCTTCCAAATCGTGTATGAGGCTCCTTCTGGCCCTTGTATTCTTCTAAAGATTGTGAAAGAGCTGTAACACCTATACGCTCATGACTCTTGATTTTAAGGTACTGGTTACCTTCTGGAAAGGATCTAGTTATTCTCTGAAGTATTTACATCTCATCCTTAAAATTTAAAGCTTCAGGACACCAAAAGCATAAGCAGCAAAGGAAAACACAGACCAACTGGGCTTTACCAAAATGAAAAACTTTTTGGCATCAAAGGACATTATCAAGAAAGTGAAAAGACAACCTACAGAATCAGAAAAAATATTTGCAAAGCATATATCTGATAAGGTTCTAGTATCCAGAATATATGAAGAACTCTTAACAACTCATTAACAAAAAGACAAACAACCCAACTTTAAAATGGGCAAAGGTCCTAAATAGACATTTCTCCAAAGCGCATGAAAAGATGCTCTACATTAGTCATTAGGGAAATGCAAATCAGAAACACATGAGGTACCACTTCATACCTACTGGGATGGTTAAAATAAAGAAAGAAAAATAACTGTTGACGAGGATGGGGAGTAACTGGGACCCCTGTACACTGCTGGTCAGAACGTAAAAGGCTTCAACTTCTGTGGAAAACGGTGCCATAGTTCTTCAAAAAGTTAAACACGGGGGCCGGCCCGGTGCCGCACTGGATAGTGCGCCGCTTGAGAAGCGCGGCGGCGCTCCCACCCGAGGGTTCGGATCCCACATACAGACCGGTTCCCGCTCACTGGCTGAGCGAGGCGCGGGAGCAACACTGAGGGTTGCGATCCCGTTGCCGGTCCCGGTCCGGTACGGGTGCGACACTGAGGGTTGCGATCCGTTGCCGGTCACGAAAAAAGACAAAAAGGAAAAAAAAAAAAAAAGTTAAACACGGAATGACCATGTGACCTGCCAGTTCCACTCCTGGATATATACACAAAAGAACTGAAAACAAGGACTCAAACAAATATAGCCGTGTTTAGAGCATCACTATTCATGATAGCCAAAAGGTAGAAACAGCTCAGGTGTCTATCAATGGATGAACAGATAAACAAATGGTGGTATATACATACAACGGGATATTATGGAGCCATAAAAAGGAATGAAGTACATTCTACAAGGAATGAAGTACCAATACATACTGCAACAAAGACGGATCCCTAAAGCATTATGCTGAGCAAAAAAAGCCAGACACAAAAAGTCTCATATTGTATGATTTCATTTATATGAAATATCCAGAACAAATAAACCTATAGGGACAGAACAAAGATTGGAGGCTGCGAGGGACTGGGGAGGAGGGAATGGGAATAAATTGCTTAGTAGATATGGGACTTTATTTTGTAGTGATGGAAAATGTTTTGCAACTTAGACAGAGATGGTGGTTGCATAACATTGTGAATGTGCCAAATGCGATTGACTGTTTACTCTAAAAGGGTTAATTTCATGTTACATAAATTTCATGTTAATCAATTGAAAAAAGTTTTTTTTAAAGCTCCAGTATCTTCTGGGGTTCAACAGGACCCTTCCTTCAAAGGTCATCCCACAACTTTACCTTTTCAAAAAGAGGAATAATTCAATTCATTCATTCATTATATTTACGCATTGTTCAGCATATATTAAGCTCTAGGCACTGTGGAGCAGCTGGGTGCCAAGATACCTGCTTGCACCTTCTCTATCGAAGGTGAGAATGAACAGGACC
Source organism: Galeopterus variegatus (assembly GCF_000696425.1). NCBI lineage: Eukaryota > Metazoa > Chordata > Mammalia > Dermoptera > Cynocephalidae > Galeopterus > Galeopterus variegatus. The sequence continues at coordinate 305,579 of NW_007728028.1, read as the reverse complement.
GTTTTACGGGGAAAGGAATGTGGTGAGTAGGATAAGAGAATTAATGTTCGGTATATGGTTGCTTCATGCTGGGTTGTCTCATGCTTGATCTCATTCAATACTCAACACCACTTGGGGTGGTGGTAGTAGGAATTATTATTCCCATTTTATAGATAAGGAAACTGAGAATCAGAGAGTTTAATGAACTTCCCAGAGTCAGCCAGCCTGTAGGCAATGAAGCCAGGTCCTTTCTATTCTACCATGCTGCTCCTGAGGAGTGGGTGTGAAGAACTAAATTCACTGGGAAACACCGTTTCCCGATGCAAAAAATAAAATAAAGTAATTGACTAAAATTTACTAAGAAGCATTTAGAGGTTAAAAAAAAAAAAAGGCAGTGTGGCTCTCTTTCTAGTGGGATAAATACACAAACCAGGGGAAAAAATAAAACTAATTGTTCAACTTTTACTCAGTGTCGTTTTCAAAAAACAACCATAGACCTTTAGAAACAGAAAATTTTCTAAGTAATCTGACCAGATCCTCTCACTTTTCAGATGGGAAAGCCAATGCCTTGCAAACTCAAGTGACTTGCCCAGAGCTATACAGTAAGGTAGTAGCAGAACCAGGCCAGGACCCAAGTCTCCTAACTCCTAGCCCCAAGTTCCTTCCAAAGTGCCATACACCAAAAATTAAGAAATCCATCCCACATTAATCTTTTACTAAACATATCTCGAATTCTCTACTTCTTCACAGTATTAGTAGACATAATTCCTAACCTCTATAAACCCCACATATAATGACCTACAGAATATGTTAGACATTCTCAGTGAGTTTACTATTTCTTTCACCATATATTTTATTTAAAAATCAATAATGAAGACAGAGATTCACAAGTTACAATCTGGAAAGGACTATATTTGAACTCAACTCATTTTAACATAGGTATACCCCTTGGAAGGTTAGAACAGGAAATTTACTGACAGCAAGAAGGAAGAGGAGACTTTGAAAACATGGAAAGAATACTTTGCCAGGAATTTCATTAATTAAACACAACTACACAGAGCTGAAGCTCTCTGACAAAGCTGTTCTGCACATCCCTGGGGCTTATTTCTTTCCTGACCATCATATCTCCTGGCATTGGCCTATTGCTGTTATTAAAAATGATACACAAAATAATTACAGAGGCAGATGTCTGTTCTTTAAAAGATGGGAGGATGACGTCACTACTTTGTAAATTTCAGACCATTAGATTATGCAGTTCAGAAAATTGCTATATGTCCCTTGAGAATGCTCATCATCCAATTAAAATTTTACCCTTGATCTGAAAGAGGTAACTCTTAGTCATCTAATTCTTGGTAACCTGAAGCTTCAATTACCCATAAGCAGAGCTAAACCCAACCCTTCTAAAGAGCTGAAGCCCCAATTAACTGACTTAGTTCAGCATCCCACAGTGCACTCATTATCAAGTTTCTGATTTGCCAACATACAAAACACTGTACTAGAGGGAAAATACTAAATTATTTACTGACATTTGTTAAAAAATGATCTACACATAAAACTATGTTCTCACATGGAGACCATATAATAATATGGTTAGTGGACCTGCGTGAAGTCACAACAGAGGCCCTTTGGATAATATACGGAAGAATGGTCAGACGCTTTAAGTCTTCTCAGATGATTCTGGAAATGACAGACTTCTAAGCTTAAATTCCATATTTTCTAATCCTTTATTTTCTTTTTTAGAGAAATAAAAAGTGGTGCTTTCTCAGTCTGTTTGTGCAACTATAACAGAATACCATAAACTGGGTGGCTTATAAACAACAGAAATTTTTTCTCATTGTTCTGGAGGCTGGAAAGTTCAAGATCAAGGAGCCAGCAGATTTGGTGAGAGCCTGTTCCTCATTAATTTATGTCTGTCTTTTTGCTGGAAGGGCCAAAGGAGCTCTCTCTGGACTCTTTTACAAGGGCCTTAGTGCCATTTGAAAGCTCCTCTTTCATCACCTAATCATCTCCCAAAGGTCCCACTTCCTAATACCATCACCTTTGGGGTTAGGATTTCAATATATGAATTTTGGAGGGACATGAACATTCAGTCTATAGCATAGGCAGCATGGCTTAATAAAGAGGAGGAGGTGGATATTTAACCTTCAGTAACATTGAAGGACTTCGTAGATAGAAGGGATGAAAGCTACAATCTTTCTTGACTTTATCAAGGTGTTTGATTTTGTTCTGCTTAGCTGTTCCTCAATGCATTGTAAATTTTGGATAAAAATCACTTGCTCTTAGGTCAGCTTACAAACTTTTAAAGATGTGAAAAATTCTAAACACATTCCATTAAACTTCTGTCATCCTTAAATGCATCTACTCTTTGTAGATGAGGCAATTTTATAACTAATTAAGCAGATGTTCCATATTTATTATTCTATATAATTTCTTTGTATTTCTCTGAGAAAGATAGCAATGGTAAGGCTTCAAGTGAGGTTTTGTATGAAGTGGAGCTATGAGGAGGACTCTACTAACCACACAATATGGACTTTTGCTTTTCTATCCATGCTAATGGATTTTTATAAGCCTCCTGTAGTTTTTGTTCTGTCCCCGTATGACCAATGGCCCACATTTGCAAAATGATGCCAAAGTTAGGTTGCAGTCATGGAACAAAGAGCAGTAAACTGGCTTATGTGATGGACCAAGCAATGGCCTTGGGCCGATTTGCCCATCATCCAGCCCACTGAGCCAAAACATGACAAACTTCAAGGCCACAAAGGTTTTCAATTCATTGGTGAAGACCATGAGGGGATTGCTGAGAACCTGGTTGAGAATTAATTCTAAGACTCATACAAAGAGTTTCTCATGAGGGTCATCCTAGATCCAAGAGTAATGCAACATTTTTACCTGTAACCCAGATGACAGAAGAAAATGTACCATTAATTTTGAAGAAGCTGCAAGCTGAGCCACCCCTTTGGAAATGGGAGCAGAACTTAGTAGTAATGGTCATGATATGTATACGGCATTTGCAAGATGCCGTGCACTGTTCTAGCAGTGTTTACATGTATTAGCTCATTTAATCCTCACACCCATTTCACACATGAGGAAACATACTTAGGGAATCAATAAACGTATTCATCTTGGTAGAAGTGGTCAAATATCAAGAGAATAAAATCCTAACAGGATTAGTTCAGAGAAGGAAGAACGAACAGCAGAAATAAAATGTGGTAGTAGAACTAAAGATAGCAAGGAATAAAAATAACTATGGGCCCTGTATTAGTTTCCTAGGCTACAGTAACATATTACTACAAGCTTAAAACAGCAGAAATTTATACTCTCACAGTTCTGGAGGCCAGAAGTCTGAAATCAAGGTGTGTGCAGGGTTGGCTCCCTCTGGAGGCTCTGAGTTAGCGTCGGGGCCATGCCTCTCTCCCAGCTGCAGGTGGCTGCCAGCGATTCTCGGAGCTCCTTGCCTTGCAGCTGCAACACTCGATCCCTGTCTCTGACTTCACATGGTCTCCCCTCTATGTGTCTCAGTGTCTTCTCCTTTTCTGTCTCTAATAAGGACACTCAGCACTGGATTTAGGGCTTACCCTAATCCAGGATGATTTTACCTTAAGATCCTTACCTCAATTACATTGGCAAAGACGCTTATTCCAAATGAGGCTGCATTTTGAGGTTCTAGGTGGACATAGCTTTTGGGCGCCACAATTCAATCCACTTACAAACCCTAAGAAGTTGCTCCAGATCTGGGGAAGTTTTCTCACACAGGAAAGGGAGACAGGAGCGATGCAGTCATCTCTACACAGGGAAAATAAGCAGAGGCGCTTTTAACCCTCATCCTCGACTTAAAAAAACTTAGAGTAAAAGAAATTATTTATCACATCTTAGGAGATGAGAGTTCCTAGTTTAAAAGTCTTGGGAAAATAATCCCAAAGAACACATTTATGGATTTGATCACGCTTATTTTTTAAGTGTGATATATATATATATATATATATATATATATATATATATAT